>NW_026265081.1:34645-38776 GCF_000817695.3 Arachis duranensis | reverse complement strand
ATAAGGATAAAAACTAAAAAAATAGATAGCTCTAGAGAAGGATAATGTTAAATTTTATGTCATTACGTATGAAAACAGTGATTTATTTTATTATATTTATTTTTGTACCAAATAACAAAAAAGTTAAATTTTATGTCCGTTTTTTATTACTTATCTATAGTTGTTTAGATTAGACTTTATAGTTATTGAGTCATATTTCGTTCCAACAAAAAAATAGTTATGAAATTATTTTCATTTTTTATTGAAACACATTTATCATATCATGATTTTAATAATTGATGTAAAATTTAAAAAATTATATAAACATATATTTATTTTGATTAAATTCAAGAGTGAATTATACATATTTCTATAGTAAAAAAATAGACTTAACTTTTTTTATAATAAATAATTTTTTAATCATCTAATTTATAAAAAGAGTCCCATCCTATTATTTATCCTAAAGGTTAAATATTAAAACTAATGTTAATACTTTTTTTTATTAATGAAACTAAAATAAAACAAAAATAAACTTTGAATAAAAATAAAAATACAAAAATTGAATCTCAAAATATAAAATAATTATAAGATAAAAAATTTATCTAAACATAATTTTTATAAAATACTCTATGAATTGACATAAATATAAAATGAACTTTAAAATTATGATGTGAGCATTATTGCTGTTCACCACCACAAAATTAAAAGATGACATAAATACACAAATTTTTTTCTTAAAAAAATTCAATAAATATATACCCAATGCTCTTCATTAAGAATAGTTATTTAAGTTTAAATCCATTCTTTCAAATTATTGATACCATTCAAACGGAATATACTTTAAAGTTTAAGACGATTTGAATAATAGGTATAGACTTTCTCTTCTAATATTGAGAAGGTTTTGTATCCATGGTTAGAAAAATAAAATAAAATTTGCATAACCCAAGAGATAGAAAAAGACATAAAAAAAAGATAGAGAAAAATTATGTAATTATTAACACAATTAATACCTATGTATTAATTACAGATCTGACTTTGATAATTATACTTTGTAAATATGAGGCTAATAGGATTACTTGAAAGATAAAAAAGAGTACTATATTTAGTGCAACGAAGAAGAGGACACAATGAGTGGGAGTTGTGCGTAAAATAAAAAAGTAACCGCAATATGAATGAAGAAAAGTTAATAATAACTGCATTTTATTCCAATTTTTAAAATGTCAGTTACGTCAATCACTATTTATCAATAAGGTTAAGATGGTTATACGAAAATTAGACACTATTCTCTCTGTATTCTCTTTATATATTGTTTTAGATTATGAATGTATTGTGTATTTTAAAATTTTTTATTGTTAAATATTTATTTTAATTATTTATTATGAAATTCATAATTTTATTTGTTATTAGGTATTTTATATATAGTTGTGTGCAATAACATGTCTTTAAATTTATTCGTTATGAAAAATTATTTGAATAAATATTATATACTACATTATGAAGATAAAATATTTAAAAAAATTATTGTTACTATTTTATCCATTAAATTTATTTTGTGAAATGAATTGTTTAAAGGCAGATGATTTCTTCAAAAATTGAACATCAAATTATAGTATTGTCTTTATATATTGTTTGAAGCTGATTCATATTAGAAACGTTTTAAGATATTAAACAGTACTCGATTAGAGGTAAAGATGGAATAAGATAAAGAATACTTCTCTTTTGATTTTTTTTTTGAAAATTAAAAATTAGTACTCAAAAATAAAATAAACCCTGAATATAAAATACGAACCACTTATATTATCATAATGTCTATTATTTGGACCAGTTTCATTATCGTGTGTTTTTATCCTGTATTTTTCAAAAGGCAAAATATAGATACCTGTGTTAGCATTGGAGTTGTATCAACTTTTTTGTCAAATCATCTCGGGATGATTTGCACGCCTTCTTGTGAGATGATGTTGCATTTGTTCTTTGGTGACAACATAATTATTGATATGTTGAATTCTCCCTTTCTTAATAAATGCAGAAGCAAAAGATAGCAAGACACACAAAAGAAGATTGATGACAGTAATAGATATTTATAAGTAGAGCAGCTATTTAATTTTCTCACAATTGTAGTAGTTATTTGACTTTTTTGTGGGTTAATAATTTTTTTTAATTAAAAACAAAAATGTATTTTTATAATTTTGTCCATAAATTTAGTTTGTAAAATAAATTATTTGAGGACAAAAAATGTCTACTAAAATTGGACACTAAACTCTGCTATTTGCTTTATATATTGATATAGATATTACATTTTTTATATATTAATCAAATAACTAGTGCCATATGCCAAACAAATGATATTATAGAAGTCAAAATAAATTATATTTTTGTAATATAATTCATTTACGTTAGTTTAATTTAAAAATAAATATTCATGTACTCAAATTTTAAATATAATACTCTGTATAGTTAATAATTTAAAAATTATAAAAATAATATTATCCCATATGAATTAATTTTAAAAAGAAAAAATGAATTTAACAAAATATTAGACTTCTTCAATTCATCATTGATAGGTACAGACATATTTAAAAAAATACATATAATATGAAAAAAATTAGTTTTTTCTTAGACAAAAAGATAGAACACTATCTTTTGTATGTGAAATATTGGGAACAAATTAAAAAAAAAGTAAAAGAACCATAAAAATATTAATTGGATAAGTAAATTAAAGTGAAAAAAATATAGGTAGAAGTTATACGTGAACGTAGTAACTGCAATAAAACTAAATAAAATTTGTAACGATGGATGTGATGAAATCGATAGCGTTGAAGGTAAAAAAATAATGGCAACAAGAGAAATATAACAAAGTGTATTAGGAGGTAAAAAAAGAACAAGTAAAATAGATGAAATTATAAAAAAAATAAAAAATATATATTTTTATGATTACAAAAGAAATTCTAATAAAATAATTAGAATGAGGCTAAACTACTGGACAGACCATCTGAGTATAGTACTCACAAATATATTTAAAACAACACTATACAAATAAAGATCAATATAAAATTAAAGAAAACATAATTTAAATGAATACCTCCGAATATAATAAGATCTATACGAAAAATTATTTATCACCACTGGTTAAACACTTGTTGGCTTCTAATTTTTTTTTCATTTCATATATGGCCATAAAAATAAATCCTTTGACATTGTCTTTACCTAGTTTAAGATGTCACAAAAACTTATTTAGATAATTGTGCAGTACAGTGAAGAGTTCATAAGATAAAGGAGAATCAGAACAAAAAAAAAGAGAGACTATGGGAGTAAAGAATTGAATAGAAGCTATGCGTGAGTTTTTGTAACTGTTAGTGAAATATGTTAGTGAAATAAGTAACTGTAAAATATTTTTGAATTGTTAGTAGGGTTAAAATAGGAAATAAAAAATTGGACACCAAACCTTCATGTTTTGGCATAATATATTGTTATAGACGTTACATTTTTTATTTGTTAATCAAATAATCAGTGCCATATGCTAAACAAATGATATTATAGAAGTCAAAATAAATGATATTTTTGTAATATAATTCATTTGTTTTTGTTTAATATAAAAATAAATATTTATGTACTCAAATTTTAAATATAATACTCTGTATAATTAATACTTTAAAAATTATAAAAATAATATTATCCCATATGAAGTAATTTTAAAAAGAAAAAAATGAATTTATCAAAATATTAGACTTTTTCAATACATCATTGATAGGTACAGACATATTTAAAAAAATATATATATATATAATATGAAAAAAATTAGTTTTTCCTTGGTAAAAGAAAAAGATAGAACACTATCTTTTGTACTGAAATATTGGGAACAAATTAAAAAAATAAAAGAACCATGAAATTATTAATTGGGTAAGTAAATTTAAGAGAAAACAAATATAGGTAGAAGTTATACGTAAACGTAGTAACTTCAATAAAATTAAATAAAATTTGTATGATGGATGTGATGAAATCGATAGCGTTGAAGGTAAAAAAATAATGGCAGCAAGAGAAATATAACAAAGTGTATTAGGAGGTAAAAAAGAACATGTAAAATAGATGAAATTATAAAAAAATAAAAAAGATATATTTTTTATGATTACAAAAGAAATTCTAATAGAATAATTA
>NW_026265081.1:27974-30814 GCF_000817695.3 Arachis duranensis | reverse complement strand
TTTATTTTTAAATATTTATTTTAATTATTTATTATGAAATTCATATTTTTATTTGTTATTAGGTATTTTATATATAGTAGTGTGCAATAACATGTCTTTAAATTTATTCATTATGAAAATTTATTTGAATAAATATTATATATTACATTATGAAGATAAAATATTTAAAAAATTATTGTTACTATTTTATCCATTAAATTTATTTTGTGAAATGAATTGTTTAAAGGCTGATGATTTCTTCAAAAGTTGAACATCAAAATATAGTATTGTCTTTATATATTGTTTGAAGCTGGTTTATATTAGAAACTTGATGGTTTATCAGTGGCTAAGAGAAGGGAGTTGAATCTTAGCCCCTTTTTTTTATTAGTAGCCTTTGCTAACCTTCAGAACACCTGAGGAGATATTTCTTGTTTTTGTCTCGTGCCTAGCCACGAGATTTTTCCATTTTGTCTCGTGACCGGCCAGGAGATATTTTTTAGTTTTGTCTCCTGTGCAGCAAAATCAGAAATGGAGTAGAAAAGAGAGAAAATTACACTAAGATATATTCTAGTTCAGCTGCAAAGTGCAATCAGCCTACATCCAGTCTCCATCACAACAATGATGGAATTTCACTATAATCATCCTAGATTACAAACACCAATTCTCCCTAAGAACTACCCTTCCTATCTGGGACAAGTCCAGAATCTAAACCCCAATCCTGAACTTGACTTGGTCACTGTCAAGCTTTCAACTACTAAGTGCTAACCCAACTTGCAAAGGGATTCTCACAGAATCATGAAACATAACACAGATGTACAAATGACCTCTAAGGACATCTATGGCTTTTTCTTTTAATTTTGCACTCTCTGCATTTTTCCGCTCTATGATTTTTTCTTACAAACCTAACTATTTTCCTTTTTCCATGAGAATCAAGACAGACAAAATTAAACAGAAAATTACAAAATGAAGAACATTGAAGGAGAAGAACTTCTGTTAGCTTAGGTAGCTATGTGAACATTGTGCCTTGCATTCTCACTCCTTGCTTCAAGCCCTGGCTGTTCTCCCTTATTTATAGAAGGGGAAGCTTCCACGATTGAAACCAAAAACCAAACTAAACTTCTTCTTCTTCAAGAAAACTGGTTCGGCCAGAGAGAGAGAGGAGAGGAAACTGAATGCTTTAACCAACATGCAATTACCTCTGTGTCTTCCTTTTACATCAAGCTTCATCAATCCGAGCCATCCCTCCTTGCTTGCACTCCAAGAAGGACTCCTAGCCCTTGATGAGTTATTGATGATGACAACTTCATCTGCTCCAACTTCTGCCTCCTCCATTACGTAGCCACTATAACTACCTCCTATGGTGGTTGAGCAAAATCAGAGACAAGCCATCCCTTAAGGATCTTCTTCCTCTGACCGAAATCTTCTCTTCCATTTTTGGTATAGAGAGCTTAAGGTTACTTCACCGAATCTTACCTTTCTTGGTGAAGATCTCAGCCACAACATACTTTTTGTTTTCTTTTTCTTGCCATCATTACAATGGTCTTGTAACTTGCTTCTCTTTCTTTTCAGTGGTTCGGCTTAGCTTCCATTCTTTCTCTGTGAGGTGACCGAAAATGGAGAAGAGAGATGAGAGTGAAGAAAGAGAAACTTGAATAATTAATGAATATGATAAAGTAAATTAAGTTTCCCACTTTTCTTGCTATAGATAGCGTGTAGCATTGATGATGTCCATCAAATCAAGTAGTAAACTTCTCTCATATTTCCAATGCAAGTTAATTTAAGTTAATTGAATTTGAAATCCATCACAACTTGAAAAGTAGGATCCATTGGAAGTAATGGAATTTTTCTTTCTTTGCTTAATGGTTTTGGACCAAGCTTTGGTCTATTTAGCAAAGATTTTGATTGGGCTTGTAGCATGATGAGCAGATAATGTATACGCTTTTTGGCATTGTTTTTAGGTAGTTTTTAGTAAGTTCAAGCTACTTTTAGGGATGTTTTCATTAGTTTTTATGTTAAATTCACATTTCTGGACTTTACTATGAGTTTGTGTGTTTTTCTGTAATTTCAGGTAATTTCTGGCTGAAATTGAGGGACTTGAGCAAAACTCTGAAAAAGGCTGATAAAAGGACTGCTGATGCTGTTGGAATCTGACCTCTCTGCACTCAAAATGGATTTTCTGGAGCTACAGAAATTCAAATGGCGTGCTCTCAACGGCGTTGGAAAGTAGACATCCAGAGCTTTCCATCAATATATAATAGTCCATACATTGTTCGGAAATTGACGATGTAACTTGGCGTTGAACGCCAAGTACATGCTGCTGTCTAGAGTTAAACGCCAGAAACACGTCATGATCCGGAGTTGAACGCCCAAAACACGTTATAACTTGGCGTTCAACTCTAAGAAAAGCCTCAGCTCGTGGATAGATCAAGCTCAGCCCAAGCATACACCAAGTGGGCCCCGGAAGTGGATTTATGCATCAAAAACTTACTCATGTAAACCCTAGTAGCTAGTCTAGTATAAATAGGATAATTTACTATTAGACATCTTTGGTCTTAGTTTTGTTTTATTCTTCATCTTAGGAGACTATTGATCACATTTTAGTGGGCTGGCCATTCGGCCATGCCTGAACCTTTCACTTATGTATTTTCAACGGTGGAGTTTCTGCACACCATAGATTAAGAGTGTGGAGCTCTGCTGTACCTCAAGTTTCAATACAATTACTATTACTTTCTATTCAATTCTCTTTTATTCTTATTCCAAGATATACGTTGCACAACACTTTGATGAATGTGATGATCCGTGACACTCATCATCATTCTCACCTATGAACGCGCGTGACTGACAACCACTTCCGTTCTACT
>NW_026265081.1:26120-27850 GCF_000817695.3 Arachis duranensis | reverse complement strand
ATAGGACCATTTTCTTGAGAGGATTAAAAGTAGCCATTGATGATGGTGATGCCCTACATACAGCTTGCCATGGAAAGGAATAAGAAGGATTGGATGAAAATAATAAGAAAGTAGAGATTCAAGAGGAGCACAGCATCTCCATGCGCCTATCTGAAATTTCCACTATTGATTTACATAAGTATTTTTACCCCTTTTTATTTTCCATTTATTATTAATTTTCGAAACCTATAACCATTTAATCTGCCTAACTGAGATTCACAAGGTGACCATAGCTTGCTTCATACCAATAATCTCTGTGGGATCGACCCTTACTCACGTAAGGTATTACTTGGATGACCCAGTACACTTGCTGGTTAAGTTGAACGGAGTTGTGAGCTTCTCTAACAGTGCCTAGAACTCTTTTATCACAATTTCGTCCACCAAGTTTTTGGCGCCATTGCCGGGGATTGTTTAAGTACGTACAACTGACGGTTCATCTTGTTGCTCAGATTAGGTAATTTTCTTTTCAAAAACTTTTTCAAAATTTTTTCTTTTCTTTTTTTCGTTTTTCCAAAAATATTTTCGAAAAAAATTTAATAAAAATCCAAAAAATCATAAAATCATAAAAACCAAAAAAAATATTTTGTGTTCTTGTTTGATTTTTGAGTCAATTTTTAAGTTTGGTGTCAATTGCATGTTTTAAATTTTTTTTCTTTCTTGCATTTTTCGAAAATTTCATACATTCATAGTGTTCTTCATGATCTTCAAGTTGTTCTTGATAAGTCCTCTTGTTTGATCTTGATGATTTCTTGTTTTGTGTTGTTTGTTGTTTTTCATATGCATTTTTCATTTGTTAGGTCCATGCATAAAAAAAAAAATTTAAGTTTGGTGTCTTGCATGTTTTCTTTGCATCAACAATTTTTCAAAATTATGTTCTTGATGTTCATCATGATCTTCAAAGTGTTCTTGGTATTCATCTTGACATTCATTGTGTTCTTGCATGCATCATGTGTTTTGATCCAAAATTTTCATATTTTAGGTCATTTTTGTGTTTTTCTCCCTCATCATTAAAAATTCAAAAATAAAAAAATATCTTTCCTTATTTTTCTCATAATTTTTCAAAAATTTGAGTTGACTTAGTCAAAAAAGAAAGGTTCAATCTTTAAATTCTAAAATCCTATCTTTTAGTTTCTTGTTAGTTAGGTAATTAATTTTAATTTTAAAATTAAATCTTTTTCAGCCATATCTTTTTATCATATCTTTTTCAAGATTTTATCTTTTTCAAAAATTTGATTTCAAAATATCTTATCTAATTTCTTATCTTCTTATCTTTTCAAATTTGATTTTAATATCTTTTTCAACTAACTATTTGACTTTTTGTTTGTTTCTTATCTTTTTCAAAACCACCTAACTACTTTTCCCTCTACAATTTTCGAAAATACCTTTCTCTTTTTCAAAAATTCTTTTTAATTGTTTTAAATTTTAATTTTAATCTCATCTTATCTCTAATTTTCGAAATTACTAACTTCTTTTTCAAAATTATTTTCGAAAATTTCCTTCTCTTATCTTCTTCCATTTAATTATTTAATTACTATTCTATTTAATTAATTATTTACTAACACTTCTCTTCACCTCTCTTCACCTAAATATCCGAACCCCCTACTTTTCACTCTTCCCCCCTTTCTTCTTCTACTAACATAAAGGAATCTCTATACTGTGACATAGAGGATTCCTCTTCTTTTATTGTTTTC
>NW_026265081.1:22906-25647 GCF_000817695.3 Arachis duranensis | reverse complement strand
TTTTCGAAAATGTCATTGGACCATTCTGCAGGTGGATCCATTCACCTAAAGAAAACACCTGCAGAAGCTCAAGAACTTATTGATATGGTTGCAAATAACCAATTCATGTACACTTCTGAGAGGAATTCAGTGAATAATGGGATACCTCAGAAGAAAGGAGTTCTTGAAATTGATGCTCTGAATGCCATATTGGCTCAGAACAAAGTGTTGACTCAACAGGTCAACATGATCTCTCAAAATCTGAATGGATGGCAACATGCATCCAACAGTACTAAAGAGGCAGCTTCTGAAGAAGCTTATGATCCGGAGAACCCTGCCATGGCAGAGGTTAATTACATGGGTGGACCTTATGGAAACACCTATAACTCATCATGGAGAAATCATCCAAATTTCTCATGGAGGGATCAACAAAAGCCTCAACAAGGCTTTAACAAAGATGGACGCAATAGGCTGAGCAATAGCAAGCCTTTTCCATCATCTTCTTAGCAACAGACAGAGAATTCTGAACAAAACACTTCTAATTTAGCCAATCTAGTCTCTGATCTGTCAAAGGCCACTTTCAGTTTCATGAGTGAAACATGATCCTTCATTAGAAATCTGGAGGCACAAGTGGGCCAGCTGAGTAAGAAAGTCATTGAAACTCCTCCCAGTATTCTCCCAAGCAATACAGAAGAGAACCCAAAAGGAGAGTGCAAGGCCATTGATATAATCAATATGGCCGAATGCACAAGGGAGGAGAAGGACGAAAATCCCAAAGAGGAAGACCTCCTGGGACGTCTCTCAAGCAAGAAGGAGTTTCCTATTAAGGATCCAAAGGAATCTGAGGCTCATATAGAGACCATAGAGATTCCATTAAATCTCCTTCTGCCATTCATGAGCTCTGAAGACTACTCATCCTCTGAAGAGGATGAAGATGTAACTGGAGAGCAAGTTGCTCAATATTTAGGAGCTATCATGAAGCTGAATGCAAAGTTATTTGGTAATGAGACTTGGGAAGGTAAGCCTCCCTTGCTCATTAGTGAACTAGACAATTGGATTCAGCAAACTTTACCTCAAAAGAAATAAGATCCTGGAAAGTTCTTAATACCTTGTGCCATAGGCACCATGACTTTTGAAAAAGCTCTGTGTGACCTGGGGTCAGGGATGAATCTTATGCCACTCTCTGTAATGGAGAAGCTGGGGATCGTTGAGGTACAACCTGCCTTGTTCTCATTACAATTGATAGACAAGTCAGTAAGACAAGCTTATGGATTAGTAGAGGACGTACTAGTAAAGGTTGAGGGCCTTTACATCCCTGCTGATTTCATAATCTTAGACACTAGGAAGGAAGAGGATGAATGTATCATCCTTGGAAGGCCTTTCGTAGCTACAGCAGGAGCTGTGATAGATGTCAACAGAGGTGAACTAGTCCTTCAATTGAATGGGGACTACCTTGTGTTTAAGGCACATGGCCATCCCTCTGTGACAAAAGAGAGTAAGCATGAGCTTCTCTCAGTTCAGAGTCAAGAAGAGCCTCCACAGTCAAACTCTAAGTTTGGTGTTGGGAGGCCACAACCAAACTCTAAGTTTGGTGTTAAGACCCCATATCCAAACTCTAAGTTTGGTGTTGGGACTATACAACATTGACCTGATCACCTTTGTGGCTCCATGAGAGCCCAATGTCAAGCTATTGACATTAAAGAAGCGCTTTTTGGGAGGCAACCCAATTTTATTTATCTAATTTTTATTTTATTTTATTCTTGACATTAAAGAAACGCTTGTTGGGAGGCAACCCAATTTTATTTATCTAATTTTTATTTTATTGTTATTTTGTGTTTTATTAGGTACATGATCATTAGGAGTCACGAAAAAAATATAAAAATTAAAAACAGAATCAAAAAAACAGCAGAAGAAAAATCACACCCTGGAGGAAGCACATACTGGCGTTCAACGCCAGTAAGAAGCATCTGGCTGGCGTTCAACGCCAGAACAGAGCATGAATCTGGTGCTGAACGCCAGAAACAAGCAACATTCTGGCGTTTGAATGCCAGGAATGTGCCTAGAGGAAAAGCTGGCGCTGAACGCCAGAAAAATGTTACATATGGGCGTTGAACGCCCAGAATATGCACCACTCGGCGTTTAAACGCCAGAATGGTGTGCAAAGGCATTTTACATGCCTATTTGGTGCAGGGATGAAATTCCTTGACACCTCAGGATCTGTGGACCCCACAGGATCATCACACCTAAGGATCTGTGGACCCCACAGGATCACCTCAGGATCTGTGGACCCCACAGGATCCCCACCTAACATATTCCCACCTTACCTCCTAATCCTATTTTACTCTTCCCCATGTCACACTTCCCAAAAACCCTTCACCAATCACCTCAATCTCTCTTACCATTCACCTATTCACCAATCACATCCATCCACTCTTCCCCATAACCCCACCTACCTTCAAAATTCAAAAACATTTTCCCACCCAATCCCACCCTATATAGCCGAACCTACCCTCTCCCCTTTCCCTATATATACCCTTCCATTCTACTTCATTTTCACTCAACACAACCCCCTCTTCCATACTTTGGCCGAGCCTACACTTTCCCTTCCCCTCCATATTCTCTTCTTCTTCTTCTTCTCTTCTTTCTTCTCTTGCTCGAGGACGAGCAATATTTTAAGTTTGGTGTGGTAAAAGCATAAGCTTTTTGTTTTTTCATTACCATCAATGGCACCTAAGGCCGGAGAATCCTCTAGAAAAGGAAAA
>NW_026265081.1:22202-22885 GCF_000817695.3 Arachis duranensis | reverse complement strand
ACCTCTAGAAAGAGGAAAGGGAAGACAAAAGCTTTCACCTCTGAGTCATGGGAGATGGAGAGATTCATCTCAAAAGCCCATCAAGACCACTTCTATGAAGTTGTGGCCAAGAAGAAGGTGATCCCAGAGGTCCCTTTCAAGCTCAAGAAAAATGAGTATCCGGAGATCCGACATGAGATCCGAAGGAGAGGTTGGGAAGTCCTAACCAACCCCATGCAACAAGTCAGAATCTTAATGGTTCAAGAGTTCTATGCTAATGCATAGATCACTAGGAACCATGATCAAAGTATGAACCCGAGTCCAAAGAATTATCTCACAATGGTTCGGGGGAAATACTTAGATTTTAGTCTGGAGAATGTGAGGTTGGCGTTCCACTTGCCCATGATGCAAGGAGATGAACGCCCCTACACTAGAAGGGTCAACTTTAATCAAAGGTTGGACCAAGTCCTTATGGACATATGTGTGGAAGGAGCTCAATGGAAAAGAAACTCCAAAGGCAAGCCAGTTCAACTAAGAAGACTGGACCTCAAGCCTGTGGCTAGAAGATGGTTGGAGTTCATTCAACGCTCCATCATTCCCACTAGCAACTGATCTAAAGTTACTGTGGATCGGGCCATCATGATTCATAGCATCATAATGGGAGAGGAAGTAGAAGTTCATGAAGTCATCTCCAATAAAATCTA
>NW_026265081.1:20106-22041 GCF_000817695.3 Arachis duranensis | reverse complement strand
TTGGTCCTTCAAGAAGAAGACGCCACTAAAGGTGGATTCATTCCTTGTTCTTTGTTTCTTTCTGTTTTCGGTTTTTGAATGCTGTGTTTATCTATATTTTGTGTCTTTACTTCATGATCATTAGTATGTAACCATGCCTTAAAGTTATAATAAATTCCATGAAATCCTTCACCTCTCTTAAATGAAAAATGTTTTAATTCAAAAGAACAAGAAGTACATAAATTTCAAAAATTATCCTTGAATTTAGTTTAATTATATTGATGTGGTGACAAAACTTTTTGTTTTCTGAATGAATGATTGAACAGTGCATATGTCTTTTGATATTGTTGTTTATGAATGTTAAAATTGTTGGCTCTTGAAAGAATGATGAACACAGAGAAATGTTATTGATGATCTGAAAAATCATGAAATTGATTCTTGAAGCAAGAAAAAGCAGTGAAAAAGAAAGCTTGCGAAAAAAATATATATAATAATAGAAAGAAAAAGAAAAAGCAAGCAGAAAAAGCCAATAGCCCTTAAAACCAAAAGGAAAGGGTAAAAAGGATCCAAGGCTTTGAGCATCAATGGATAGGAGGGCCCAAGGAAATAAAATCCAGGCCTAAGCGGCTAAATCAAGCTGTCCCTAACCATGTGCTTGTGTCATGAAGGTCCAAGTGAAAAGCTTGAGACTGAGTGGTTAAAGTCGTGATCCAGAGCAAGAAGAGTGTGCTTAAGAGCTCTGGACACCGCTAACTGGGGACTCTAGCAAAGCTGAGTCACAATCTGAAAAGGTTCACCCAGTTATGTGTCTGTGGCATTTATGTATCCGGTGGTAATACTGGAAAACAAAGTGCTTAGGGCCACGGCCAAGACTCATCAAGTAAAACAAAATGCTTAGGGCCACGGCCAAGACTCATAAGTAGCTGTGTTCAAGAATCAACATGCTTAACTAGGAAAGTCAATAACACTATCTGAACTCTGAGTTCCTAGAGATGCCAATCACTCTGAACTTCAAAGGAAAAAGTGAGATGCCAAAACTGTTCAGAAGCAAAAAGCTACAAGTCCCGCTCATCTAATTATGATTAATATTCATTGATATTCTGGAATTTATAGTATATTCTCTTCTTTTTATCCTACTTGATTTTCAGTTGCTTGGGGACAAGCAACAATTTAAGTTTGGTGTTGTGATGAGCAGATAATGTATACGCTTTTTGGCATTGTTTTTAGGTAGTTTTTAGTAAGTTCAAGCTACTTTTAGGGATGTTTTCATTAGTTTTTATGTTAAATTCACATTTCTGGACTTTACTATGAGTTTGTGTGTTTTTCTGTAATTTCAGGTAATTTCAGGCTGAAATTGAGGGACTTGAGCAAAACTCTGAAAAAGGCTGACAAAAGGACTGCTGATGCTGTTGGAATCTGACCTCCCTGCACTCAAAATGGATTTTCTGGAGCTACAGAACTTCAAATGGCGTGCTCTCAACGGCGTTGGAAAGTAGACATTCAGAGCTTTCCAGCAATATATAATAGTCCATACTTTATTTGGAAATTGACGACGTAACTTGCCGTTGAATGCCAAGTACATGCTGCTGTCTGGAGTTAAACGCCAGAAACACGTCATGATCCGGAGTTGAACGCCCAAAACACGTTATAACTTGGAGTTCAACTCCAAGAAAAGCCTCAGCTCGTGAATAGATCAAGCTCAGCCCAAGCATACACCAAGTGGGCCCCAGAAGTGGATTTATGCATCAAAAACTTACTTATGTAAACCCTAGTAGCTAGTCTAGTATAAATAGGATAATTTACTATTGTATTAGACATCTTTGGTCTCAGTTTTGTTTTATTCTTCATCTTAGGAGACTATTGATCACATTTTAGGGGGCTGGCCATTTGGCCATGCCTGAACCTTTCACTTATGTATTTTCAACAGTGGAGTTTCTGCACACCATAGATTAAGGG
>NW_026265081.1:9319-19922 GCF_000817695.3 Arachis duranensis | reverse complement strand
CGCGTGATTGACAACCACTTCCGTTCTACTTTAGGCCTGGCGCATATCTCTTAGATTCCCCAACAGAATCTTCGTGGTATAAGCTAGATAGATGGCGGCATTCATGGGGATCCGAAAAGTCTAACCTTGTCTGTGGTATTCTTAATAGGATCCCGAGAATCCGGAAAGTCTAACCTTGTCTGTGGTATTCCGAGTAGGATTCCGGTATTGAATGACTGTGACGAGCTTCAAACTCCTGAAGGCTGGGCGTGATGACAAACGCAAAAGAATCAAGGGATTCTATTCCAACCTAATTGAGAACCGACAGATGATTAGCCGTGCTGTGACAGAGCATCTGGACCATTTTCACTGAGAGGATGGGATGTAACCATTGTCAAGGGTGATGCCTCCAGACGATTAGCCGTGCAGTGATAGCGCATAGGACCATTTTCCCGAGAGGATTAAAAGTAGCCATTGATGATGGTGATGCCCTACATACAGCTTGCCATGGAAAGGAGTAAGAAGGATTGGATGAATGTAATAGAAAAAGTAGAGATTCGAGAGGAGCACAGCATCTCCATACGCCTATCTGAAATTCCCACTATTGATTTACATTTTCGAAACCTATAACCATTTAATCTGCCTAACTGAGATTTACAAGGTGACCATAGCTTGCTTCATACCAATAATCTCTGTGGAATCGACCTTTACTCACGTAAGGTATTACTTGGATGACCCAGTACACTTGCTGGTTAAGTTGAACGGAGTTGTGAGCTTCTCTAACAGTGCCTAGAACTCTTTTATCACAATTTCATCCACCATAGCAATAATATTCCAATCTGGTCCAAATACATAACCATGATTTTAGCCAATATGATTACAATAGTTTAATAACAAGGCTGAGAAAATTTGTTCCAATGGGCTTGTTATTTTTCGGCCCAATACAAAATTTGCATCACAAAATTATTAATCAACATATATTAAATGAAAAACAAATTAATAATTTTGTAATTAATTATTTCAATAATGTTTGTTCATCATCAAAATAAATTTAGAGTTTTCCAAACTCATCAATCTCCCCCTTGATGACAAAATTATTAAAAATTAAAATAGAAAGAAATTTAGAATTAGAGTATAGAGTACTCCCTTTGAAGATTTGTATTTCTCCCCTTTTCTAATTGTCACATGGCTCCCCCTTAATATAAGCCATTTTTACCAAGGGAAGCTCTTACCTGTAACACCTTTTTATCAAGCCTAAGGCATCTATGTTATTCAACATATGAAGTTTGAAATGTTGAATGGCTTAATATATGAGTAGAATTGAATGACAAACAAAACTCATTTGTTATCATATAAATGACTTTCTGCTCAAACACACCCAATGCAATTGAGTACATATTAACCAAAATATTTTTGCTTTTTCAAGAGATTGTTGTTCAAGCTATTTGAAAAATATTTTCCAATCAACATATCAGAGCAAAATAATTGTGGCAAGAAAAATATTTTTAATCAAACATGATCATCTCAAAACACAGCAACTATCAGAATTTATTCTCATACTAAGGCTTAAAGGAACTGCCAAAAATTATTAAAACATAAGGCAGCAATCACGGCAAAATAAATCAACCAGAAGGAAGCAACCACAACAAAATAAATCATGTGCATCAAGCAAATCACCAACTTATAACAAGGGTGATCATTAATCATAGATAGATTTCATCCCCTGTTTTCTTTCAATTTTTCAGCCAATTCTTCTCTTTTTGTTATACATATCAGAGTTCCAAAACTTAGACAGCAAGCTTCAGACTCGACCTGCGAAGCTAAGGCTGGCCAGAGTATACGATTATATATATATATATATACAACCCAAAATAAAACTCAAACCACAAAATAAACCCCTGTATCTCCAAGTCGACCTCTATGAGGGACAAAACACAAAATGTACATGTGGAGATTCTATAAACATGTATACATAGCCCAAAAACAAAATATGACAGTCAAAAAAGTAGTTCTTCACTTGAAAGGAGGATATCCAGACGCTCAATGAGGTGTCTCTCGACCTGCATCTGAAAAAAAACAACATAGTATGGGATGAGAACCGGAGGTTCTTAGTATGGTAAAGGTGCCCGCATAATTAATATAAAAGGTCCCGGGAAAGCCGGAGGCATTCCTAGAACTCCGACACTCAGAATCATTCTTAAGGAAAATAAACTAAACCAAAAGTTAGGTAAGTATCTAAGGTATTCTAGTTCTGAAACTAACTTTAACCTAATAATTCATGTTCTGTCTCCTCCAATCCTCCGAATCACTGGTGGAACAACCCTCTCTCCTCACACCTTCGTCAAGAGGGATTTCTCAGAAAACAAACACACACAGTTCAAGCAAGAAAAACACAGATAGGGAAGCATTTATAGCAAGTAGAACAAGTAGCAGATAAGTAGGATTAAACAGTTAAGCAAACCAAAACGATGCATACTCAAGCAAACAAACAAATGCATATGATGTATGCCTGTCTTATGGCTGATGAGTCTCATCTGTCGGTTATACAGCCAACCCGACATGTCCTGGTAGTTAACCATTGGACAGTCCCTCTGTGTGCGCATCCCCAAGCTCAATAATATTCCATGGAGTCAAACTCCAACCTCAAATATAATATTCTATGGAGTCACACTCCAAGCTCAATAATATAGTATTCCATGGAGTTGAACTCCAAGCTCAATAATATATTTTTTCATGGAGATGAACTCCAAGCTCAAATATAATATTCAATATTTATATATATATGCATGCCCATGGGGGAATCCGGGGAGTTAAAGTGCCCGATCACATCTTGCGACAGAAGGACAACAAATAGTCTCAAATACACAAGCCACGTAATAATCTCTTTCTTTTTTAAAATAATACCTCAAACAAAACTCTAATTCTTATAGAAATTTTGGCAATATCTTCTCTAAGACTCGAATTTCTGCCACCTTTCAAGGGTCCCAACTATCAAACCAAACACCACTTAGTCATTCAAATCATTTCCAGTAACAAATTATTTCAAAATCAAACAAATACCAATATTAAATCTTTTGTCCAAAACAAACCAACTTCAACAGCAAATTATTAACAACAGCTAAACCACACATTCTATTCCATATGCACGATCCATCAATTATACATTTAGTTCATTTTTATCTTAAGGTCTTCTAGCCTAAGTTTTCACGTGACATTAAACATTAACTACGAGAAACCAAAACCATACCTTCGTACGGAATCAAAATATTCAAAGCTCTGGAGAAGCTTTCTGACTGAGCTATCGAAGAAGAAAATATCCAGAATCGTCTATGCCTCCTAAAACTTTCGTTGGCCAAACCCAAAGGAAATAGGAGCTACGTCACTGTCAATTTTCACTAATCAAAAATGGTGCCAACGTGTAGAGGAGGAGGTTACGAATACTCTTACTGGATTAGATTTTTTATTGGAGTTACGAATTTCAAGAAATCGAAGCTGGAAGTTCGGAAGAGTTTACGTGATCTTCTCTCTCGCTATTTTCTTTCCTTTTACCGTCTCGCATACGCTAATCATATATATATATATATATGTTAAATACGCCGCCTTGGCTTTCTTTATAATATATATAGCTTACGATATATATATAACCTAATGCATAATGATATTACTAATATATATGTAACTTAATGTAAAATCAAAACCGCCTTTGATTTCCATGCTTCATAATTAATAATAATAATAATAATACTAGAAATAGTAATGATGATCATGTAATAATAATAATAGCAAACGTAATAATAGTTTTAATAATAGTAATGCAAAGAATATAGTATATATAAACTTATAATGCAATTTAATACTTACGGAAATTATATACAGTGTTAATAATAAAAGTATATACCCATTTTGGCTCTCAAAGAATTTTAAACCAAACATTTTAGTCCCCAACTAAAATTAATTACTCGATTGGTCCCTAACAATTAATTTCGTCAATCACTTAGGTCCTTGGCTCTGTCAACTCTAACGGAAGACAAAATGGTCCCTGAAAATTCTAACATGGGACAAAATGATCCTTGACAAATCTAACAAGGGACAAAATGATCTCTGACTCCTTTATTCGAAAACGACACTCTTCTTCCCCAATTTTTATGATATCTCGCATAACCCTAACATTCATACTCTCCTTCTTCACCTTCACAGTCTTCTTTTCCATCTTTTCCTTCCTCCTCTTTAGCTCCAAGATTAAGCCATGGTGTAATTGTCACACGTGTTGCACCTACCTCAACATGTCATGGACCACACACTTCATAAATCTTTAGCTTCATTCCTTCTTTTCTAGAGTCTTAACAAATGACTTGCTGTCTGAATTCATGGGATCCATCGAAGATGACAACTAGTGGAGAGCCATAGAGATTAGTTTCCTGAGTATGAATTGGTTGAGAACAAGTTGATGATTTTTTTTAGATAATTACATCTCCATCCAATTTCAAACAAAGTGGGCGTAGTTATAAACCCATATTTTATGATATATTTTGTGCTTAGTTTGAGTGATTTATTCAATCCTTCACCCACTTATTCATATTAATTGCATGGTTTTACTTTTCCTTCCTTATTATGTGATGTATGTGAAAAACATGTTTCCTATGCTTTAAAATTAATTAATTTAATTACCCTTTATTATCATTCGATGCCGTGATTTGTGTGTTAAGTAGTTTCAGATCTTCTAAGGCAGGAATGACTTAAAGGATGCAAAGGAAACATACAAAAATGGAAGGAAAGCACAAAACGGAGTTTCTGAAGAAACTGGCAGCGACGCGATCACATGGACGACGCGGCCGCATGCCAAGCGCGAAGAAGCAGTGACGCGGCCGCATGACTGACGCAATCGTGCACCTAAAATAGAACACCTATGACACGGCCGCATGACTGACGCGACCGCGCGACAAGGAAAACTCCAATTGACGCGACCACGTGACCCACGCGGACGCGTGACAGAGGCCACGCACCAGAAATTACAGAAAACGCTCATAGCGGATTCTGAAGCCCTTTTTGGCCCAAATCCAAGTCCAGAAGGCATAGACCAGGGGTTATGAAGTGAGGGAATGCATCCATTCAAGGAGTCTCGAATTTTTAGTCACTTTCCATGATTTAGGTTTAGTTGGAGAGAGGTTCTCTCCTCTCTCTTTAGGATTAGGATTTAGATTTAGGATTTTATTAGTTTTGAGGATTATCTCTTTATCAGAATGCTTATATTAGTTATGTTGCCTATTTGGCTTATGCCACATTCATGATGATTTTCTTATTTAATGTTATTTGAGGTATTCCAGTTAATATTGCTTTCTTTTATTTATGTTATTGATTATTCCCAATCTGAAGACATTTTTATTCTAGTAGATTTAATTCCTTTTCCTTTTGGTCTTGGTTAAGAAATCAGTAACTCAGGAGTTATCTTAACTCAACATAATTGATGACTGTTATCTTTGCTAATTGAACTGAACTTCAATAATCCCAACCTTTTCTTAGGAAATAAATAGGATTCGAAGGTCAAACTAATTAGTCCCTTGACTTTTCTTTGCTTTAGCAAAGGTTAACTAAGTGGAATTAAGATTCAATTTTCATTATTATTGATAAGAATAACTAAGTCTGGACTTCCAATTTCTTGTACCTTGCCAAAGGGTTTTCTTTACAGTATTTATTTATTTTAATTGCCATTTAAATTATTTGCCATATTCATTCCTCATTCTCAAACCCCAATTTACAATCTACATAACCAATAATAAGAACATACCTCCCTGCAATTCCTTGAGAAGACGACCCGAGTTTTAAATACTTCGGTTATCAATTTATTTAGGGGTTTGTTACTTGTGACAACCAAAACGTTTGCACGAAGGGATTTTTGTTGATTTAGAAACTATATCTACAACGCGACTTTATAAAATTCTATACTAGCAAAAATCCTAACGTCAAAATGGCGCCGTTGCCGGGGAATTGCAAACGTGTGCCTTATTATTGGTTATTGTAAATAGTTTTCAATATATATATATATATTTTTTTTCTTTTTCTTGTTTATTTGTTTCTCCTTTTTCCCCCTTATTTCTGATAACTACTATGAATTCTCACCCCTCTCGCTTTGAGTTTGGTTCTAACTTTGTTGAAGGAAATAGAAACCACAGTAGGAATATACATCAAGGTCAGACCAATCAAGGATGGATGGAGCCAAGAGGATCTAATCAACCCTTTAGGCAACAACACCCTCCAAGATATCATGGACAACGACCATTCTACAATGCATACCCAGTTGAAAGATTTGGTGGACCGCCTAGTAGTTACCAATAAGTCCCACCCTGTGCCCAGAGACCATTCTCTCGACATAACTTCGAACCACCACACTCACAAGCTTCTTTTCACCATTCACTACCACAGGATCCTTATCCACCCCAACGCCAATCCAATTACTCCCAAGAACCACCACTCCCTTATGCACCATGTCCATATCCATCAAGCCAAGAATCACAGGTTCGCTTCAAGGAATCAGTAAACCAGTTCAATGCAACCCTTCATCAACTGGAGCAAGCAATAAATCAGTTATCTTCTAGACGTTCAGACACTCGACAGACTCCCATGGCTTCATGTGGAGAATTTAATGAAGAACACAGCACAAAGAAGACGCTAGAAGCTCCAGTGGACAGCATAGAGCATAACTTCGTACCAGAACAAATAGAGGAAGCTGTCATTGCAGAAGAAGAAAAGTTGGTTGAAGATTTAGGAGACGCCGATGAACCGCCACCTGAATCCAGAGTTGTGGAGAACTATGTCAAGGATGTTACAATTGATGTTAAAGAGGATGTTGCACAGCCTCCAATGCAGATATCTTATGAAGAACTGGATGGAGTAACCCAATACGCATGTTTTCTTGATGATGATAGTCACCATTCAAGTCCTCCTAGTAATGAACTTGCATTCGCAAGTGAACTCTTTGAGACAGAAGAATCTTTCCCAAGTGAATACGACGATGATGCAGAGGTCGACTTTTTTCAACCTCCTAATTATGACTCAAGTGATGAGAAAGATATGGAAGACTTTGACCAAGACATGGCTGGAACGGAAAAAGTTTGCAAAGAAGTGGAGAAATTCACTGATGACCACAAGGGAGTAGAGCTTGTAGAACCACTGGAAACACTGACCCCAAGGCCACTACCACTCAACACAAACTTCAAAGCTCTTTGCAGGTTTAAGAGGAAAAGGGAAATGGCTCGTACTCAGATCTGGTACACAAGGTTCAATAAGGTTCCACACTTCAACTCGAAGCGCACGGATTGGTATCATGCTCAATTGAATGGATCACAGAGAACGTTTGGTCACCATGGTGAGAATCTACTTTTTAAACCATTCAGATGGAATCATGTAGATCAAGACGGAAGCGGATTTAAAAGCAAAGCTTGGGATCATGGATTCTATGCTGACATTCGTCACTCCGGGAGCCTGAGAATCTGTTTGAAGCTGCTCAGAAGCTTTACATGCCTAGTTTGGGACCCCAGAGGCTATTGGCATTCCAAGCATTGGTGGATATTTTTGGATGAATTTAAACATAAGCCGCCATAACAGGATGTTCATCCAATGTCCAACTTGAGGACTTTAACTAAAAGTGCTGGGTGGGAGACAACCCACCATGGTATGATCGTTCTTTTTTCATTTTTATTTGTTTTCAAGTTTTATTTTATTCTTCATTGAACCTAGAATCATACATAGCAGTCACATTAAGCATTGCATTTTGCATTTTGCATAAAAAAATACACGCACGCGACGCGGTAGCGTCGTTGACGCGTCCGCGTCACCAGTGCGTTGGGTAGAAAAGAATTGAACAGAGAGTCACGCGAGAGAGTGGCTGGAGGCATGCCAGTGGCACATATCGTCCCACGCGACTGCGTCGCTGACGCGTCCGCGTGCCCTGATTTTCGACGTAAAAAGGGTGCACAACAAATTATTGTGCAAGAGTGGTGCTGGATTGATGCTGGATGCAAAATCCCTATCACGCAACTGCGTCGCCGACGCGTCCGCGTCATTCCTTTCTGAAGCCCACTCACGCGATCGCATGCCCCACGCGATCGCATCACCCCAAATTTGGCAAAAATACAAATTCAAACAGAGAGTTGTGCGAGCGCGAGGCTGCCCTCGCGCCAGTAGCATAACCTGAGTCACGCATCCGCGTGACCGACGCGACCGCATGACCGACGCGACCGCGTCAACTGAATTAAAGCGCAATCACGCGAATGCGTGCTCCACGCGACCGCGTCGCTTGCGCCACACAGCTCAATCCTAATTTGCCAAATATCTTATCTTTTCTTCCCCCAATCCTAATTTTTCCCTCCCTCCTCTCTTACTCACTTCTTTCCCTTCTCATTCTTCTTATCTTTCATTTTATTTATTTGCATATTTCATTCATTGCATTTTAATTTAGTACATATTTTTCTCTTCTTTTCTAAATTTTTTTTTATTTTTCCTTTGGTGTTGATTTTCTTATTTAACTGTTGCATCTTCTTTGGTATAATTTTTAGTGACTAGTTTTACAATGTTGGGTGATGCTATTTTTCTGTCAATGTCAATCTTTTATGATATCTGTATTCTTTTTGCATTGACATGAACTTACATTGTCTTTCATTACCCACTATCTTCCCCATTGTTGTACCTTTTGTACCACTGGCATGCCATGGCTTCTATTGTTTTCTCACGTACATGTTGAAGCTTCCATGTAAATGAGACCCTTATCATTTGGCATTAATGATGAGCGGATATTTTATACGCTTTTTCGGGGTAATTTCATGTAGATTTTAGCATGTTTTAATTAGTTTTTAGTAGAATATTATTAGTTTTTAGGCAAAAATCATATTTCTAAACTTTACTATGAGTTTGTGTGTTTTTCTGTGATTTCAGGTATTTTCTGGCTGAAATTGAGGGAGCTGAGCAAAAATCTGAGTTAGGCTGAAAAAGGACTGCTGATGCTGTTGGATCCTGACCTCCCTGCACTCGAAATGGATTTTTTGGAGCTACAGGAGTCTAATTGGTGCGCTCTCAACGGCGTTGGAAAGTAGACATCCAGGGCTTTCCAGCAATATATAATAGTCCATATTTTGCGCTTAGAAAGACGACGTAACTTGGCGTTGAACGCCAAGTACATGCTGCTGTCTGGAGTTAAACGCCAGAAACACGTCAAGATCCGGAGTTGAACGCCCAAAACACGTCATAACTTGGAGTTCAACTCCAAGAAAAGCCTCAACTCGTGGATAGCTTTAGTCCCAGCCCCAGCACACACCAAGTGGGCTCTAGAAGTGGATTTTTGCACCAATTATCTTAGTTTACTCATATTCTGTAAACCTAGGTTACTAGTTTACTATTTAAACAACTTTTAGAGACTTATCTTGTACCTCATGACATTTTCAGATCTGAATTACATACTTTTTGACGAGAATCTTCGTGGTATAAGCCGGATTGATGGCGGCATTCATGAGAATCCGGAAAGTCTAAACCTTGTCTGTGGTATTCCGAGTAGGATTCTGGGATTGAATGACTGTGACGAGCTTCAAACTCCTGAAGGCTGGGCGTTAGTGACAGACGCAAAAGAATCAATGGATTCTACTCCAACTTGATTGAGAACCGACAGATGATTAGCCGTGCTGTGACAGAGCATAGGAACGTTTTCACTGAGAGGATGGGAAGTAGCCATTGACAACGGTGACACCCTACATAGAGCTTGCCATGGAAGAGACAATGCGTGTGGGAAGAGGACTTCAAGGAAAAGTAGAAATTCAAAGGACAAAGCATCTCCAAAACTCCAACATATTTCTCATTACTGCATAACAAGTAACGCTATTATTCTCTCTTATTTTTCTTACGATTTTAAATACTTTGACTTCTTAAAATTAAATCCAAATAACCTTTGGCCTCCTGACTAAGATTAATAAAATAAACATTGATTGCTTCAAACCAATAATCTCCGTGGGATCGACCCTTACTCACGTAAGGTATTACTTGGACGACCCAGTGCACTTGCTGGTTAGTTGTGCGAATCACAAATTCGTGCACCAAGTTTTTGGCGCCGTTGCCGGGGATTGTTGAGTTTGAACAATTGAAGGCTTATTTTATTTCTTAGATTAGGAATAATTTATTTTTGTTGTTAAAGAGTCATCAAATTTTGATAGGATAGTTTCTTTTCAAAAATTTCTTTTCAAAAAATTTATTTTTCTTAATTAATTGTTAATTTTTCGTGAGTCTAGTGTCTTGTTCTAAGTTTGGTGTCAATTGCATCTTTTATAATTTTTTCTAAAATTTTCGACTTGTGTTCTTTGTTCTTCATTGATCTTCAAGTTGTTCTTGTGTATTTTTCTTGATTGATCTTTAATTTTTCTTATTCTGTGTCTTTTCTTGTTTTTCTTATACTAATCCAAAGCATTAATCTTTCAAAAAGAATATACCCATTCAGAACAATTGTTACCTTTTCTGCCCATTTGGGTAGAATATTGGTTTATATTCTTGACGAGTGGGCACCAGTTCTTTTGAAAATCTTTTTCAAAAATAAATTTTCTTGATTTAATCTTGTGCCAAACTTTAAGTTTGGTGTTTTCTTGTTAAT
>NW_026265081.1:8839-9210 GCF_000817695.3 Arachis duranensis | reverse complement strand
TTCAAGGTGTTCTTGAGTCTTTCTTGTGTTTTGATCTTAAAATTTTTAAGTTTGGTGTTCCTTAGTGTTTTCCCTCCAAAAATTTTCGAAAATAAGGAGCATTAGATCTAAAAATTTTAAGTCTTGTGTCTTTTATGTGTTTTTCTCTTTCATCATAAAATTCAAAAAAAAAAAAATTTTTAGATCTTTCCTAACTAATTTTAAATCTACTTTTTCGAAATTTTTATTTCAATTTCAAAATTTTTCAAAAAAAAAATTTCACAAAATATTTTCAAAATTTTTTTTATATTCCATTTTTATTTATTCCACTCTTATAAAATAAATAATATCAACATACATATCATCTCTTTTATTCCATTATGGAATTAAGT
>NW_026265081.1:6417-7064 GCF_000817695.3 Arachis duranensis | reverse complement strand
CTAGAGGACATCTTTAAAGATGTTCAGCCTGATTTGGAGGAATCAGAGAAGATAATAGAACCTCTGAAAATCCCTCAAGAAGAGGAGAAACCTCCAAAATCCGAACTCAAACAATTACCACCATCCCTGAAATATGCATTTCTGGGAGAAGGTGATACCTTTCCTGTAATTATAAGTTCTACCCTAGAACCACAGGAAGAGGAAGCACTAATTCAAGTGCTAAGGACACACAAGACAGCTCTTGGGTGGTCCATCAGTGATCTTAAGGGCATTAGCCCAGCCAGATGTATGCACAAGATCTTACTGGAGGATGACGCCAAGCCAGTGGTTCAACCACAAAGGCGGCTGAATCCAGCTATGAAAGAAGTGGTGCAGAAAGAGGTCACTAAATTACTAGAGACTGGGATTATTTATCCTATTTCTGACAGCCCTTGGGTGAGCCCTGTCCAAGTTGTCCCTAAGAAAGGTGGCATGACAGTGGTTCATAATGAAAAAAATGAACTGGTTCCTACAAGAACAGTTACAGGGTAGCGTATGTGCATCGATTATAGAAGGCTCAATACAGCCACCAGAAAGGATCATTTTCCTTTACCATTCATAGACCAAATGCTAGAAAGACTAGCAGGTCATGAATACTACTGCTTCCT
>NW_026265081.1:1967-5527 GCF_000817695.3 Arachis duranensis | reverse complement strand
CCCTCTCACTGAGATCTCTGAAACCTTTCCGGATGAGCAACTTTTTGCCATCCAGGAAGTGCCATGGTTTGTAGACATTGCAAACTACAAGGCAGTGAGATTCATACCCAAAGAATACAGTAGGTAGTAATCAAAGAAATTGATCATAGATGCAAAGTACTATCTTTGGGATGAACCATATCTCTTCAAGAGATGTGCAGACGGAGTAATCTGTAGATGTGTGCCTAAGGAAGAAGCGCAAAAGATTTTATGGCACTGCCACAAGAGTCCTCCAAAGTGGCTTCTACTGGCCTACTCTCTATAAAGATTCCCGAGCATTTGTGCTTAATTGTGACAGTTGCCAAAGATCAGGCAACCTACCTCATAGTTATGCCATGCCTCAACAAGGAATCTTGGAGATTGAGTTGTTTGATGTATGGGGAATTGACTTCATGGGACCTTTGCCACCATCATACTCAAACATTTATATTCTGGTGGCAGTGGATTATGTATCCAAATGGGTGGAGGCTATTGCAACACCCACTAATGACACTAAAACAGTGTTAAAATTCCTCCAGAAACATATTTTCAGCAGATTTGGTATCCCTAGAGTATTAATCAGTGATGGGGGCACTCATTTCTGCAATAAGCAGCTTTACTCTGCTCTGGTACGTTATGGAGTTAGCCACAGGGTAGCTACTCCATATCACCCACAAACCAATGGGCAAGCTGAAGTCTCAAATAGAGAACTTAAAAGAATCCTGGAACGGACTGTAATTAACCGTAGAAGGGATTGGGCAAGAAGCTTGGATGATGCTCTGTGGGCATACAGAACAGCATTCAAGACCCCCATAGGGACCTCTTCATACCAGCTTGTGTATGGAAAGGCATGTCACTTGCCAGTGGAACTGGAACACAAGGCCTACTGGGCAACCAGATTCCTGAACCTTGATGCCAAGTTAGCTGGAGAAAAATGATTGCTCCAGTTAAATGAGCTAGAGGAATTTAGACTCAATGCTTTCGAGAATGCAAAAATTTACAAGGAGAAAGCAAAAGGATGGCATGATAAGAAATTGTCATCCAGAGTCTTTGAGCCAGGGCAGAAAGTTCTGCTATTTAATTCAAGGCTCAAATTATTCCCCATTATTCCCTGGGAAATTAAAATCCCGGTGGAGAGGTCCATATGTCATTACAAACGTATCACCATATGGATACATAGAGCTTCAGGATAATGACTCTAACAAAAAGTTCATTGTTAATGGACAAAGAGTTAAACATTATCTTGAAGGTAATTTCGAGCAAGAATGCTCAAGACTGAAACTTAATTGAAGATCAGTAATAGTCCAGCTAATGACATTAAAGAAGCGCTTGCTGGGAGGCAACCCAGCCAATCACAAAATTTAATTTTATTCGTTTTTCTAATTAATTAAAGTTTTACAGGTAGATGCTAAAGTATTTTCAAAAGGTGAAATAACAATTGGTTGAAGTCACAAAGTTACAGGGAAATTTGGAAGTTCACTGGCGTGAAAAAGCCAGTAAGAAACAATTTGGACGTTAAACGCCCAAAAGAAGCACCCACTGGGCGTTTAACGCCAGTAAGGGTAGCCATCTGGGCGTTAAACGCCAGAAAGGAGCATCTTCTGAGCGTTAAACGCCAGAAAGAAGCACCTTCTGGGCGTTTAACGCCAGACTGCTAGCATCCTGGGCGTTCAGAAAAACGCCCAGTGACAAAGGACTTCCTGGCATTCAACGCCAGAAAGAAGCATCAGCTGGGCGTTGAACGCCCAGGAGAAGCAACAATTGGGCGTTAAACGCCCAAAACATGCATCGTTTGGGCGTTTAACGCCAGGATAGTGGGAGGAGGTAAAAAAAATTCGTTTTTAATCTTAATTTTTCTAAATTTTTATGTTTCAATTCATGATTTCTTACATAAACATGTCTCAATTTGTCATCCCTCATTTCAAATTAGTTTTCTAAAAACCCTGATTTCTAAAATTCCATGTTTCAAAAATTTTAAATATATCTTAACCCAAAAAAACAAATGGTTTTCCAATCCAATCCAACTCTTTTAAGTTTGTTTTCAAAACTCAATTATTTTTTAAAATCTTTTTCAAAATTAAAAATTCAGATCTATCTTTTAATTATTAGTTAAATCTTTTTTAAAAAAACTATATCTTTTTCTTATCATATCTATCTTTTACAAATCATATCTTATATCTTATCTTTTCCTATTTTCGAAAATTACCCACCCCCTCCCTATATTTTGAATTCGGCGCCCCCCTCCTCTTCACCATCAAACACTTGCTCTCCTCCTATCCCTCTTCTTTCTTCTCTTTTGCTTGAGGACAAGCAAAGCTCTAAGTTTGGTGTGTTTATCCGTGATCACAAAAACATACTCACTAAAGATCATGGCTCCTAAAGGAAAACAACCCAACCCAAGAGGCAAGAAAGAAAGTACTCCAAAGCCACTTTGGAATCAAGGGAAGTTCTTAACTAAAGAACATTCAGACCACTACTACAAGATAATGAGTCACAGATCAGTGATCCCGGAAGTCAGATTTGATCTGAAAGAAGATGAATATCCGGAGATCCAAGAGCAAATCCGAAACAGGCATTGGGAAATTCTGGCCAATCCTGAAACGAAAGTGGGAAGGAACATGGTTCAGGAGTTCTATGCTAATCTATGGCAGACAGACAGGCAAAGAATAATTAGAGCTGCTCTCTTTGACCATCGGACCTTAGTCAGAGGAAAGATCATTCATACCAATTCTGACAAGATCAGGGAGATATTTAAGCTTCCCCAACTGAAAGATGATCCAGACTCCTTTAATAGGAGAATGATGAGGGTCAATAAAGGGCTAGACAAGGTTCTGGAGGATATATGCATCCCTGGAGCCAAGTGGACCACCAGCATGACTGGCATCCCAGTTCAACTCAAAAGGGAAGATCTAAAACCAGTAGCCAGAGGTTCGCTAGATTTCATAGGGCGTTTGGTGCGCGAAATTGTGAACAATACTTTTTCACAACTCTCATAATCCCCGGTCATGAACCCCAAAAACTTGGTGGCTCAATACCATGGCATTACACAACTTCGCACAACTAACCAGCAAGTGCACTGGGTCGTCCAAGTAATAAACCTTACGCGAGTAAGGGTCGATCCCACGGAGATTGTTAGTATTGAAGCAAGCTATGGTCATCTTGTAAATCTTAGTCAGGCAAACTCAAATGTATATGGTGATGAACGAAAATAACACAAAGGTAAAGATAGAGATACTTATGTAATTCATTGGTAGGAACTTCAGATAAGCGCATGAAGATGCCTTCCCTTCCGTCTCTCTGCTTTCCTACTGCCTTCATCCAATCCTTCTTACTCCTTTCCATGGCAAGCTTAAGCAAGGGTTTCACCGTTGTCAGTGGCTACCTCCCATCCTCTCAGTGAAAGCGATTGCATAAGCTCTGTCACAGCATAGCGGAATTCAGCTGTCGGTTCTCGGTCAGGACGGAATAGAATCCATCGATTCTTTTGCGCCTGTCACTAACGCCCCGCCCGCTAGGAGTTTGAAGCACGTCACAGTCATTCA
>NW_026265081.1:0-1132 GCF_000817695.3 Arachis duranensis | reverse complement strand
CAGAAAAACACACAAACTCATAGTAAAGTCCAGAAATATGAATTTAGCATAAAAACTAATGAAAACATCCCTAAAATTAACTAGATCATACTAAAAACTACTTAAAAACAATGCCAAAAAGTGTATAAATTATCCGCTCATCATAACACCAAACTTAAATTGTTGCTTGTCCTCAAGCAACTGAAAATCAAATAAGATAAAAAGAAGAGAATATGCAATGAATTCCAAAAACATCTGTGAAGATCAGTATTAATTAGATGAGCGGGGCTTTTAACTTTTTGCCTCTAAATAGTTTTGGCATCTCACTCTATCCTTTGAAATTCAGAATGGTTGGCTTCTTTAGGAACTCAGAGTACAGATAGTGTTAATGATTCTCCTAGTAAAGTATGATGATTCTTGAACAAAGCTTACTTATTGAGTCTTGGCTGTGGCCCAAAGCACTCTGTCTTCCAGTATTACCACCGGATACATACATGCCACAGACACATAATTGGGTGAACCTTTTCAGATTGTGACTCAGCTTTGCTAGAGTCCCCAATTAGAGGTGTCCAGGGTTCTTAAGCACACTCTTATTTGCCTTGGATCACAACTCTTTATTCTCTATTTTTTTCGTTTTTTTTTTCGGGTTTTTTTTTTTAATAGAAATGCCTTTTTTCTTGCTTCAAGAATCATTTTTATGATTTTTTAGATCCTCAGTAACATGTCTCCTTTTTCATCATTCTTTCAAGAGCCAACATTCATGAACCACAAATTCAAGATACATATGCACTTTTTAAGCATACACTCAGAGAACAAAAATATTGCCACCACATCAAAATAATTAAACTGTTATAAAATTCAAAATTCATGCAATTCTTTTTCTTTTTCAATTAAGCACATTTTTATTCAAGAAAGGTGATGGATTCATAGGACATTCATAACTTTAAGGCATAAACACTAAGACACTAATGATCACAAGACACAAACATGGATAAACATAAGCATAAAATTCGAAAAACAGAAGAATAAAGAACAAGGAAATCAAAGAACGGGTCCACCTTAGTGATGGCAACTCTTTCTTGCTCTTGAAGATCCTATGGAGTGCTTGAGCTCCTCAATGTCTCTTCCTTGTCTTTGTTGCTCCTCCTTCATG
>NW_026265080.1:28841-40047 GCF_000817695.3 Arachis duranensis | reverse complement strand
GCGGTGATCTTATATCCAAGAGTACTACCCTGTACGTAGTCTATGTCTGGGGAGCATACTTGACAGGAGATAGACACAGGCGGTAGATAGGTCCCCCACTTCGATTCCTGCCCCGTTAGCATCTCCGATCCGAGATAAGGGATTACTCCGTTAGGTCTTTTCGGTCCGGAGCCGGCCGGTAATGACAAGTTCGAACACCAGGAGCGTTCTGATTTGATCAGACAGACTGCTTGAAAGAAAAGCAAACTCTCCAAATTGTTGACCAAGCTACACTAGCGGAAAATCTCTTATTCTTACCAGCCGGGTGGCGCGCAATGAAGACCAATCCGCGAACTAATTTATAACATCCAATGCCCTATCCCTCAAACTCGCAAGCTTGCGTCTCCGTCTTGGCTAGAATCCTTCCACTCTTTCTCCAACAAGCCACGCAGTCTCTTTAATACGATATATCATGCCTCCTAGCTTTCATGCATAGCAGACTTAGAAGCTGAAAGGTGATATAGCTGTACCCTCAACCCAAGCACTGACATTGAGAGAAGAGTGGAACGGGACTAGGCAACTAGTATGGGGCCCGGGATACTTATCAACTCATATCGGAGCAAGGTCACGACTGCTGAGACTGAGACCGCGTAAAGCAATACCGCATTCTCACCGGCAGACAGCTTCGTTCTTCTCTTCTTCCTCTTTCCATACGGTATCGATCGGCCGATCCTGTTATTATTTGCATAATTGGATTTTGTTTTACTTGGTGCGTATACTTCTAAAACAGGTAATCTCCTGGAATAGAAGTATAGGGCTCCCCATGCTTTGAGTTGGGTTTGCTAGGTTTTTCCTTTACCTGGTCAACACAACAAGGAAGTCCCCCGCGGATTACAGGTGAAGGTTATAAGAATGACGGGTAAGAATCGAAAGTCAGTGAGCCGGTGGGGCGCCTTTCTTCTCGCTCATTTAGAGTCCTTCTTGCTTTCGGGTATTAGTGCCTTACTATCTTCCACAAGAGTCCATTTAGAATTCGAGTCTTAAGCGGGAGAAATTGAAGGAAATTGAAAGCCTCCAACAAAGGACGATTCTCTTCCCCCTTCCCTTCTAGCCAAAGCAAGAAAGCAGAACTGACTTCCTAGGAGCCTCAAGCCAACCAGCGTAGGGAAGTATCAGTCGATTCGGGCAAGCAGCCTCAATCACTGGACTGACCTTTTAGTCCGACGAGTAGCACGGCACTAGAAGCTACTTACTTTCAAAAGCGTCAGGAAGTTGAAAGGATGGAGTCCGAGAGAATTAGACTTGCTTCTCTGAGTTGAATGAAGCAGGAAGAGTCCCGTTAGGTCAAATCCTGTATAGTGAGTCTAGTGATTGATGGAATAAGGGAACGTCTTTACAATGACTTAGTTCTTCCCAGCTTTAGAGAGCCCTAGCTGTTCAAAGATCCAATCCCAGTTGGCTAGTTTACAGTCGCCTAACACAAAGGTTTTTCTTGTCGGGAGTTGCCGCACCTTGTTGTTGCTGAGCTAGTGCCCGGAACCCCACTGGAGAAATGCTTAGTTTTCCTTTTCGTTTCTATAGCATTCCTGTTCTCAGTAATCCCAACGGTAGCGACAAAGCAAGAGGTGATGTAGCTGAGCTGTCACTTTTTCCTTGAGCGAGACTTTGTAGTTTCTTAAATTCTATATAAATAGTAAAAAAAGGGAAGCGTTAGTAAGTTTTTTTTTTGCATAATCTTCGAACGGAATGGAAAGGGCAAAAAAACTCCAACGACTAACTCTGGCTATACTATAGGGATGTGACAGAATTCCCTGGGAGAAATCCTACCGAGCCACTCTTATACTACTCCTTACCTCACCCCCTTCTCACTTAAAGGGCGAAGTCGCTTCAGCGAGTCTTAAGGCCAAAGAGTGATCTTTGAACGTTACTACGCATCCTTATTAATTAATAAATAGGTATAGTGTAAGGTAGGTTTGGGTATAGCAGGACTTGAACCTGCGACCATTAGGTTAAAAGCCCAATGCTCTACCAACTGAGCTATACACCCAAAATAGATAAGTAGTAAATAAAGATTGGTGCAGAAAAGACCTCTTCTCCTCATCATATTAAAGGGGCGCTGCTCTGTATGAGGCTCGTACTGCGGAGCAAGCGAAGAATAAGGGCGCGCGTTAGCACTCCTGCAAGAGGCCTTACTCAACAAGCGCACCTTTATTAGTAAGGTTGCCTGTTTCCACTCATTGAGGATTCTATCTACAAAAGAAGGTCAACGGAGGATACTCAAGTAGCTCTCACTGACACCATCTACGAGAAGGTGAGGTCGTCTTTCTTTCCGGCCGCTATACGGTTCGCCTTAAAGCCTTAAAGACGGAGAAAGGGAGGAGCTGTTATCTATGTAATTACGGTCTTTGTTGGCCGGTCGAGCACTCTCTTTTCTTTGCTTTGTCCAATAGAGTCCTACCAAACAAGACTGACTTCTGACCAACCCGCGAAGGGTTGTGAAGTTGGACCACGTACGAAGAATGAATCTATATCGTGTACGGTACGGAAGTAGCTGGCCGGCGGCCGCTCAACTGTTCGAGCGCAATACAGTGGTGGTTGGTTCCGATTCGACAAGGGTAGAATGCCTGGTCGAGGGTCCAGTACAGTAGGTAGCAGGCGTGTTCGTTTTGGCTCCCGAGCGAGAACGAGAAATAGGCGCTGCACCATTCTTGCTGCTATGTACGTGAACCTTGACTTGAGAGATTCATCCAATGGAACCCACACTAAAAGGAGGACCACACGGGGCTCGACGAAACAGAAAATAGAAGCATTAAGAAACTTCTTGGGGTTAGCAGTAAAAGAAAGAGCCCGGCATTCATTCATTTCTTCATTCATATTCATAGTTTAGTCTACTAAAATGAAAGAGGGACCAGCCTCATCGTGGTAATTATCGGACATCTCAGATCGTTCACCTCTAATGTGACACGTTCCCTCCCAGTTATATGATCAACGGGATCTGAAAGGCTACCAGATTTTTCTCTTTGGAAACAATTTTAACTAAAAGCTGGTTTAGTATGGGAGTTTTAGCATTTCTTTTACGTAATTTTTCATTGTACCTAGGAATGATTTAGTGTTTGTCGCTGACAATCTAATGGAAAGCGTCATGTGCTGTATTTGGATTCTTCTAAGGAATTGTGAAATGCTCGGGGGGGCGCGTTCTTGGTGGCAGCAGTGCGATAAACGCCGGGTCCCGGAAAAAGGTAAGATTACAGTCAAGGAAATCGCGAAGAGAGAGAGGATTCTGGGACGACCCGCCGACTCTATTTCTGGCATAAGTAACAAAAGCTGAATTCATAAAGTCAGAACCATAAATAGAAAGTGCTTTGAACAAGGTAGCAAAGAAAAAAGGGTCTAGCAATCTAGGTGCCTAGCCTTCTATGATTGGCTTTCGAACTTCTTCTTATTCTAAGCTAAGTAAATTCTAGTTTTGAACAGGACATTCTGTTCACACCACACCACACTCTGTCAAGCAAGAAAAGGGGCTAAGTAATGTCGAAATTTCTTTCCATAGGTTTTGCCTTTTGGTCCCTTTCAAATTGGGCCCAGGCCCGCTAGATCTTCGAGTGCAAAATGGATGTCGCTGTTAAGACAACTTTTCGATGTGATTGACCACACCAGATTTCATGCAACTGTGGCTTCTCATGAACGTTTTCATTTTCGGGGGTTGTAAAGTCTAGGTCTTGTGTTCCGGGGAAATTTATTGTATTAGTGGGTCGGTCATTAAACAAATTGAAATTGAAGGAGATGACGGTACGGCTATCTGATATCAGTCTTCACCAAAGCGAATGAAGAACAAAATCTTCCGTCCTGACAGATAAGGATATCCTTTATGTTCTGCTCCTAGGGAAGGCGGGGGCTCAAAAGTTTAGCGTACATAGTACTTAGGATCCCATCCGATTTTAAGATCTTTCGGGAATTCCTCTCTGAACTTGCCCCTTTTCTTTCATTAAAGACCTCTTGCTTCACTCCTTTGGACTTGGCAGTGCTTTTATATAGAAATAGAGTAGATCAGACCTTACTAACTAATAGAAAAATGATGATGTGAATTCTCGGGAGGCAAAAGAGAACAAAAAGACGGAGATAAGATCGGATCTGTCAACTATGAGATATCCTTCTTCCAAAGAGATAGGTAGGCCCGACAACACTTTCTATTCGATTTGTAGCAGCTTAGGGGATATAGGAATTTTATTTGTCTTTCATTTCGATCCCTTGATCCAACCTTCGGCTTTCTCTATTCCTGACTAGAGTTAGAGTGAGTCCTTTACCTTTCCCTTATAGTAATGGCCAACCCTTAGCTTTAACGACTTCTTATTATATGAAATCTTATTATAAGAAAGATTTAAGAAGGCCTTTCTTTTAGTGAAAAACGGATAGTGCAGGATCATTTATCGCCCTATGCGCTTTCTTCGCTCTCATCCCTTGTGCAAGAATCTTACATAAGATACTCCTTCGGACCTGGAAAAACCTCCGAGGGTTTAGAATGAGGTGGCGGACTAATGTCCTTAACTCTTTCAAATGCCCACAACCACAACTGCAGCAACCAGAAGGGACCATGTAACTTTACTACTTGTTCCTGCCCTTTCATCACCGCCATGTTATAAGTTTTCAATCCAATGGCAGTCACAGTGGAAGCCCAGCATATGCTCCTTTCGATGTTAGAGTAAGGGGGCGCGGCAAATGATTGGCCATTTTTAGATACCATCCTTGGTTTAGAGGTTGGAGCCACAATCACATAGGTTCCCAGAAAATACCAAAAAAATGCTAACCTGGCATTCCTATCTGTCCTCTTTCTTCAGCATCTCTAGCGTCTTTTCATCTCGATCTGATACTCTCTTTGGCAACTCCGCCCCTGTAATAAAGGGACTGAACCTCCATTTTTCATTTTCCTCGTAATGCTAAGATAGAAAGAGCTTTAACAACCAGCGCAAAAAAGAAGATTAGAAGGAACTTAAAAACTAGCAGGGAATACCTTCCTGCTCCACAACTGGGAAGCACTAACTACGTTCCGTAGCCTTATTTCGGGCAGGGCATTTCCTTGCTCCACTTCGTCTAACAGCAAGATCCGCTACCAAAATCCATTAAAGCACCCAGGCGCCTATCCTAGCTTTAATCCAATAGCTTTGCTATAGTAGTAGAAGGGGCTCTCTAAAGGGCAGGGCTTTCATAGAGTTACTTACTCACAAGCATTATAAGAAGAGCGAAGCTAGTCTACTAACTTATGTTATTAGCGTAGAGTAAAGAACTAAAAAACTAAAAGACTGTCCCCCCGGCTTGCTGCTCGAAGGCCCTTATTGTGCTAGCTTATTACAGTACTGGAATGGAATAAGGCTAGTACAATCGGGTCATCCGGGCATTCTTTGCTTCCTGTATTGATAATGCTTTCTTGACAGTCGAGAGGAACCTTTTCGTACACGGTGCGTGTGTAAAAGCATGGTTGGAGTTAGACAGACTTTATTCAGCTTGAATGCAGGGTTACTGGTTAGATCCAGATCAGATTTCATATCAGATCTTTCCGGGACGTTTATGCCATTACTGGAACAAATCCCCGGATTAGGATTCTCTAACGCAATTGCCTTCCATGCAAGCAAAGCTGTTTAGTGACTTTTTTTTGTGCTTTATTTAGTTTTTCGTATCAGTTAAGTTTCTGGTCTGTGCCTGAGGCCTGGACCTGAAAGAATTGAATTTAATGGCGGGGGGAGAAACGGAAGCAGGTACGAATAGAAGAAGGCCCAGAATAGCCAAGCCAAAGGGGTCCCATTAAGTGGTCCAATCAGTCTAATGCGTAATGTCCGGTATCGGGAGTCTTTTAGTAATCCACAGATTAGGAACCGAGTGGGGAAGTGAGCTCTACTCTAAACTCTAAAGGCAGCTCTGCCACCTAGGGGATAGGAAACCTATTCCTTTTAGTCCGATTCGATTCGCTTGCCTCGAAGACTGGCATTAGGCCCCTACTGATGATAGGATTGATTCGAAGCAAAGTCAATGGTCCCTTCTCCGCTACGGGAGATGCTAGAAGAAGATAAGCCCTTGGGGGCTATTACTTACTATTACACAGGCTAGCAGACAACCGGAAAGCTAAGCTATTCCCTTGCAACAACCAAAAAGCAGTAAGCCTTCCTTCCAACAAGGGTCGGTTTTGGAATGCTTACGGATATGGATGATAGTCGGGATCCCAGGTAGGAGAGCCAGCCAGGCCAGGAGAAAGAGGTAGTCTTTGACTACCCTTCTTTTGGGAGTCGAGCCTGAGGGTTTCACCCGGGGATCATCGAACATCAGACTTTACACCTGGGGGAAGGACTATCCTTAAGCAATTAATAAACCGAATTCACTTTCACTGATAAAGAGACGAAACTCACACGTAATGAACCTAAACAAAAGACGGAAAGAGTCACTCACTGAATACCTATTTATTCTTTTGAAATAAGCTATTCAAGTGAAATAAGCCGGAATAGATAGCCGTTAGTCCTAAGAAAGATGAAGGCTGAAGCATGTTAAGAGGACGAAAGCCAAAGGCGAAGAAATAATAAGACTCACTAGATATGATGTCTATAGTACCACAGCTCTCAGACCTAAGGCCGAAGCTTTTGCTAAAGAAAGAGAAGTAGAGTAGGATGAAGGAAGCAGAAGTGATAGGCAAGCGTGCCTGGAAGCGCTAATGCTATTGTAGCAGCTCCTTAGCCTTCTTTCAGTCCTCCATTCTCTCTTTGGAAATGTGTATCACCATACACTCATCTCATACCAGATACTGAATCTAGGGCTAAGTTCCAATCCGGAGAAAGAGGTAAGCGACCAACAGTACAGCTAGTAAGGCAGGTAGATCACAAGAAGGTCATAGCTCAACGAAGAAGTAGCTCCTTGGGTCAGGAACTCCTGATAGCAGCAGAAAACACATTCTAGCTTGCTTAACAAAAGAAACGATTCCTTGAAGGGCTTCCCAAGAACGAAGTACTGATCAAACTGGAGCTCCTTAAGGAAAAAGAGGTTCAAATGCATGTACCACCCAATTATGGGCTGAAGCCGGCAGCAGCTAAAACAGAATCCATACTGCCTAAGGATGCGGGCACCCGCGGGGCTAACCGGGTCTCTTCCATAATCAACTCAGCTAAAGCAGCATCCATTCAAATACTAAAGGCGGAAGGGGAGATCGATGAAGCGGAGAACCCTATCATAGCATAGGTCCTATGCCTTAGCTTCCAACTAAGGCTAAGGGCCGGTTCTCTGTTATGAGAACAAAGAGTTTGACTATGCCATAGTAGGGTGGAATCCGGGGCGAATGAACCACTTTTTTAGAACTATACTACATTGAAATAGCCCTAAGATGCGGTGTGCATATGGGAGCGCTTGAAATGGTTTAGTTTTACCGAATGCCCACGTCGGTGTTGCTGAGCCCTTTCGCTCCTTGAATAACTGAGAACACACTTTCTACGATCCTATAGTGGCTTATCGTAGCTAACAGAGGATCTTCACAAAATTTGGTCAACAAGCATGTAGCCCGATCCGAACGTAATTACATGTCTCAATACTTACTACCTATACCCGGACCCGGGCCGGAAAGGGCTAAATATAGCATTCGCTAAGCAGCTAAGCTGAAGTCAAATACCCGGCTAAGTCCTATCTCCGAATTCCGGTAAGGAAGAAATTCATTGATAACAGATCATTGCTAAGAAAGAAGAGTTGAGTTAGCAGGCTCAGGGGGATCTTAGATTAAAGCATTTTTCTTTCGAGCTGGGAATAAGAGAACGAGCTAGACACAAAAGCTACCACTGAAAGAAGGTAAACCGAAGCAAACAAATGAAGTAGAATTGGCCTAGCCTAACGGTTCTATAGCCTCTACCTATTGAGTTCCCTCTCCTGGGGTTCAAGAGTTGCTTTCAGAGCCCTTGATTGAGATCTCCGTCTCATCACGAACTCATAAAGACAGCGATCAACCTCTCTTTTCTATTCTTTGGCAGATTACTTGCTCCAGGAATGCTTGCTGTCAGCAGTTAAGGGACAAAGGGAAGGTGAGGAAGGTAATCCAACTACGGCACTAAGACTAATTCCGTCTATTTGGCGACTATTCCTACTGCTACTACTACGGCTACTGCAGTAAGGAAGGAATTCGGTTTCAAACTGAACTTGTTGCGAGGGGTTAAAAATGGATTATACTCTTTCTCTCCATCTTTCGTCTATCCTATGTCTCTTTCCTCTGTTCTTTGTCCTTCTCCTACTAGGAGTAGCAGGAAAGTCGTCAAATCCTCCTATATTAACAAAAAACCTTGGTTAATGATGCATGTAAGTATGATATATTCAGTAAATAGGAATAGGATGAGTAGAAAAAAGTATATTGAGGAGTATAAAATAGAATCTAATTCTATATATAATAATATATTATTAAAATAATAAAAAAATAGAAAGAATGAATGTAAAACGTAGAACTAAAAAAATGGATTGATTTCGCCTTCTATTTCCGCAAGGAACATAGGTATGATAATACACTTTTAAATTTTTTTATTTGGAAAAAGAAAAAAAATCTTTTAAGTTCTGCTAAATTTTTCACAAAGGGAAGAAAGCATGGAGCTGAAATAACTCACTTAAAACCCCTTTTAAAGGATTACGCGGTACGATTGAATCAAATAAGCCCTTTTGGAATAAATATTCAGCTACTTGTGAACCTTCGGGTATTGTCGTATTCAACGTTTGTTCAATTACTCTTTTACCCGCAAATGCAATGTAAGCATCGGGTTCGGCAATAATGATATCGCCCAACATGCCGAAACTGGCGGTCACCCCACCAGTAGTAGGAGATGTAAGGATGGATACATAGAATAACCTTTTATTTTTTTGATACTCATATAAAGCAGAAGATATTTTAGCCATTTGCATCAAGCTCAGACTTCCTTCTTGCATACGTGCTCCTCCGGACGCACATACTAGAATAAGAGGTAAAAGTTGATTGCCAGCATGTTCGACCAAACGGGTTATTTTCTCGCCTACTACAGATCCCATACTACCCCCCATAAACTGAAAATCCATGATCCCAATTGCTACAGGAATCCCGTTTAGTTGACCTGTGCCTGTTTGAACAGCCTCAGTTAATCCTGTCTTTCTTTGATAAGAGTCCATACGATTCTTATAGGATTCGGATTCCTCTTCCGAATGAAATTCAATGGGATCCATAGAGACCATGTCTTCATCCATAGGATTCCAAGTACCTGGATCAATCGAAAGTTCGATTCTATCTGAACTGCTCATTTTCAAATGATATCCACAGTGTTCACAAATATTCATTTTTGATTTAAAAAATTTCCTATAATTTAATCCATAACAATTTTCGCATTCAATCCATAAATGCTTGTATTTTTGAGTTTCATCGAGATCTTTAGAATCCTCTCTTTTAGTTAAATTCTCATTCGTGATAGTTGTTTTTATGGAAGAACCCTCGCTTTCACTACTATTTCCGCCCTTACCACAAATAGAAGTATAAAAGTAACTGTCATTGTATTTATCACTTTCACCTAAAATGTGACTAACAATACAGATTTGAGAACGAAGATAACTTTCAATGCAATTATGAATGCCATTTTTCCAACTCGATTTAGTATCATACATGTAATGATTCTCATGTCTCTTAGAGACATTATTCAGATAGCTAGAATTCTTATTATAACTATCAAAAAGACTTTCTGGTTCACTTAGAAAAGAAGGATCATTAGAAATCTCCAAAAATTGATTTTCAATATCAAAATATATGGAATAACGGTTCCTTTGGCTATTGTTATCCCTAACTAAAAGAATTTTATCAGATAGGAAATTTCTAATGTTCCTGACACCGACTAAATAATCAACATTACTGTAACTAGAATTGTCACTATCATTCCAGCTAGGAAAGTCTTTTTCCATATCAATCAAAATTGGGTCTTCACTTGCACTGGTATTTTCAACAGGACCAAAACTATCCATTGAGGAATAGATATACGAAAAAAAACCCTTTTTTGTAATTCCTATGATGCAATTGGAGCTTATCGACAAAAAAAAATTTCGATAGTCCTTTGTGGTTCCGCTGGCGGCTAGATCAGCGCGTTATTTCCTCAAGAGAAGCTCCTATATATATATATGTGTTTTGAATATGTATTAGGTTATGAATAAATAATTGAAACTTGAAATTGTTAATATTGGAACTTGGAGGAAGCTGAGCCTAGTGTTTATTGGATTTTGAGGGGCTGTGTTTGTTTTAATTAAATTGCCTTGATCGTTACGTGGGAATCGGTCAAGGTATGATTTAGGTTTTTTGTATTTAATATGTAAGGTTCTGTAAAAACCTAGGTTAGATGACCATAAGATAAGCTGAAACGCATGGAAATGTACAATACTTAGTGTCCTTGATATTTATGATGTGATTTGATTATGTGATGGAGGTTGTTATTATATTGAGGTAACAATGAAGCAGGAGTAAGTTGGTGGCTATGAGATTGCAAATATATTGAATAAAGCCATGATGAATTTGTTAAAATGTACAATGGTAATGAATGGTGATTGAAAGCATGGTGTAGAGTATGGTGTAGAATTGTGTTAAGTCTTGTTACTGGTATATAAAGTTGGAATGGTAAGTTTGGTAAGGAAGGGAATGGAAATTTTGGATGTAAATAAGGTTTGAAGGGGGTTTTGCAAAAAGTTGGTTTTCGAACTTCGGCGGGCATAACCTGATTTTTGGATCCTCAATTTGCTTCCAATTTGTTTTAAAATGAAAATTGGGTTTATGAAAGTTTATGCCATTCGAAAAACAAGTGAAAATAATTTCAAATTGAAGAAGTTATGGGTGTTGGAAGATTGGAACTTAAAACTGGTTTTTGGTTGCAACTCTGTAGCTTTGCTACTGATTCTTTTTTTTTTTTAAGAACGCACGCCCACGCATACGCGTGACCCACGCGCACGCGTGACATGAAGTCTTCACCCACACGTACGCATGACAAAGAGACGCGCGCGCGAGCTGCAATTTCACACTCCCACGCGCAAGCGTGAGCCACGCGTATGCGTGGTCTCTGTCCTAGCAAACAAGATTTTTGAAGTTTTAAAACCTATTTCAAACCTCTAAACCTCTGTTTTCATTCATTTAGTTATAAATAGTAGTATTAAACCTGATAATCAGATGAAATTAGGAGATGGGAATAACTTGAAAGTGAAGTAAAGTTGAAAAGTGATGAATTGA
>NW_026265080.1:4648-22023 GCF_000817695.3 Arachis duranensis | reverse complement strand
CTTTCCCTGTTTTGTGCATCAATTTTATTTGAATTCTTTTTGAAATAGTGAACATAGGCTTCGAGTGCCTACCAGTTGGTCGGCTAGACTATGACTGAGTCAAGCGGACACCTGCTAATCCGCGCTTCCATTCGCCATAACATAGACCTAAAGCCAAGCCATCGACGAAGAACCTATCACCGACTTCTTTTCAAACTTTGCCTTCTACCTTAAGCTCCCGTGCTAAGCCGACTCAGTAAACAGACTCGCTAGTTGGGTCAATTGGCACTCTTTCAATTATCCGTATTGCAACGTGACGTATACTTGAACCTTCCCCATTCATTTCGAACCTCCGACAGTCGCAAACCTGTCTGTCCTGTTGGGAAGGCAGGACGAGAACTATAAGGACGGGAACTGCAGTGCTCTAATTGCTCCTTCTCCCTATGGTGGGTCTTGTCTTCATTTGGTGGCGGCATCCTTTCATTATTATGCAGGATTGGCTTCTCCATTTCCGGTGGCAGAATCTTTACTTGTTGGCATCTTATTCTTTTTTCTAGCGTACGGTGAGAGCGTTCCCGTGTGAGGCACTAGTGGAAGTCGGCTTTGGAGATCGTAGAGATTTTTCTTTCGGCTGGATAAGCGAGAACTGATATACAGCAAGAGGGCAAGGCAGGAAATTCCTCCCAACAAAAGACTTAAATGAAAGATTTGTACAGCAGGTCCCTTTTCCGGTTGTGGCGGACAGGCCTGAGAGATTCCCTTTTGTATTCTCTTTTTAGTCCCAGTTGTAGCCTTCGTGACTTAATATAGATACCGGTGCGGTGGTTAGGAAGCGTCCATTCAAATTAGTAGCTTCTTGAGAAGCAAGTCATAATCGGGTAACGAATCTTTTCCAGAAGGACTGAAAGAGGGCAAGCGAATGAAAGGGGGCTGAGCTGAAGGGAAAACAAAGTCTGGGTGGCCCTAGAAAAAACGACGATTCAGAGAGCCCGTCTTCCCCTGAGCCAGCAATGCCTGGTAAACATGTAGAAAAGACAGTTGAGAAGGCGGTATCCTTTGGCTCCAATATTCCGGCTCCGTTAGCTTCTGCTTCTGTGGCTCCCTCTTAAGGATCCCCCGGTGAAGGTACCCAAGCTTCTCACACGGTGACTCCGATTTCTCCCTTGAAACCAAGCAGTTCTGCTAAGGGAATGTCCCTTATCCTTAATTTAATCTTGCCTGAATTTGCCAGTATTCTTACGTATACGAACCTTCTTCCTCAGTTGCCCCCAATCAGTTCGGTCTCTACTTCGAGTGGCTCCTCGCGCCTTGCGCGTCGTGCATTGCTCGGTTCTCTTAAAAACCTACTCGGTGCTCTGCCAATGAGGGTTCCCGGTCTCAGAGCCTAAGTACTGAAATTGCCCCCACATCCAGTTTAAGGCTTTGACAAGAGGTGATTCTCAAAGCACTCCGGGATCCGCATACTTTTCTAGATCAAAGTCTTGTGGCAGTTAGCCAGAACTTGGATGCTTTGAAGGATCCTCTCCAGATCGTAAGGAATCTATCTGAAGAAAGTGGAATTTCCACTGAGGGGGAGGTGGATTCATCCTCCAAGCTTGAAGAGGAAATTAATATGACAGTGGGGCAAGTCGTTCTATGAAATAAAAGCTTTCGGGACAAGAAGAAAGGGTACCAATGAGACCATTAATGACTAGAGAGTTGTTAGTTCCATGGGGGCTTCCCCTTTCCTATTCAGCTTTGCCGCCACTCCTTAGACCTGATAAGATCTTCCCAATCCTTTTTTTCTAAAGCAGCCCAAATTGCTGGGATACCTCCCCTTCGACCATCGAAGTTCCTTCCACGGGAACCTGCGGTAGCCCCTCCCCGGGTTCGACATGTCTTGAAATACCTCTACCTCTAAAAAGGGCTCTACGGCCTGTATGAGTTCGTTAATCATAATGTCCTTTCTTTGTTAAATGCTCTCTTTTTCTTTTAAGAATGTAGATGGTTCTATCAACCTTTTCTATCTATCCTTAGAAGTTGGGCGAAATATGATATTAGCGTTGGTTTTTCCAACGAAACTAAGCACTATTTTTTTCTTTATCATTCGGAAGGCTCAGTCCCACACTCTGACTTCAATGGTGGGAACAACCTCCGCACTCCGGCGCTCCAATGAACAAAAGTTCTCCGCCTTACTTTATTTAGAATAGTGGTCGATCCCTCGGGAGTTACATTCGTAACTTAATGTTATGTTCACGTTCACGCGGTGATCTTATATCCAAGAGTACTACCCTGTACGTAGTCTATGTCTGGGGAGCATACTTGACAGGAGATAGACACAGGCGGTAGATAGGTCCCCCACTTCGATTCCTGCCCCGTTAGCATCTCCGATCCGAGATAAGGGATTACTCCGTTAGGTCTTTTCGGTCCGGAGCCGGCCGGTAATGACAAGTTCGAACACCAGGAGCGTTCTGATTTGATCAGACAGACTGCTTGAAAGAAAAGCAAACTCTCCAAATTGTTGACCAAGCTACACTAGCGGAAAATCTCTTATTCTTACCAGCCGGGTGGCGCGCAATGAAGACCAATCCGCGAACTAATTTATAACATCCAATGCCCTATCCCTCAAACTCGCAAGCTTGCGTCTCCGTCTTGGCTAGAATCCTTCCACTCTTTCTCCAACAAGCCACGCAGTCTCTTTAATACGATATATCATGCCTCCTAGCTTTCATGCATAGCAGACTTAGAAGCTGAAAGGTGATATAGCTGTACCCTCAACCCAAGCACTGACATTGAGAGAAGAGTGGAACGGGACTAGGCAACTAGTATGGGGCCCGGGATACTTATCAACTCATATCGGAGCAAGGTCACGACTGCTGAGACTGAGACCGCGTAAAGCAATACCGCATTCTCACCGGCAGACAGCTTCGTTCTTCTCTTCTTCCTCTTTCCATACGGTATCGATCGGCCGATCCTGTTATTATTTGCATAATTGGATTTTGTTTTACTTGGTGCGTATACTTCTAAAACAGGTAATCTCCTGGAATAGAAGTATAGGGCTCCCCATGCTTTGAGTTGGGTTTGCTAGGTTTTTCCTTTACCTGGTCAACACAACAAGGAAGTCCCCCGCGGATTACAGGTGAAGGTTATAAGAATGACGGGTAAGAATCGAAAGTCAGTGAGCCGGTGGGGCGCCTTTCTTCTCGCTCATTTAGAGTCCTTCTTGCTTTCGGGTATTAGTGCCTTACTATCTTCCACAAGAGTCCATTTAGAATTCGAGTCTTAAGCGGGAGAAATTGAAGGAAATTGAAAGCCTCCAACAAAGGACGATTCTCTTCCCCCTTCCCTTCTAGCCAAAGCAAGAAAGCAGAACTGACTTCCTAGGAGCCTCAAGCCAACCAGCGTAGGGAAGTATCAGTCGATTCGGGCAAGCAGCCTCAATCACTGGACTGACCTTTTAGTCCGACGAGTAGCACGGCACTAGAAGCTACTTACTTTCAAAAGCGTCAGGAAGTTGAAAGGATGGAGTCCGAGAGAATTAGACTTGCTTCTCTGAGTTGAATGAAGCAGGAAGAGTCCCGTTAGGTCAAATCCTGTATAGTGAGTCTAGTGATTGATGGAATAAGGGAACGTCTTTACAATGACTTAGTTCTTCCCAGCTTTAGAGAGCCCTAGCTGTTCAAAGATCCAATCCCAGTTGGCTAGTTTACAGTCGCCTAACACAAAGGTTTTTCTTGTCGGGAGTTGCCGCACCTTGTTGTTGCTGAGCTAGTGCCCGGAACCCCACTGGAGAAATGCTTAGTTTTCCTTTTCGTTTCTATAGCATTCCTGTTCTCAGTAATCCCAACGGTAGCGACAAAGCAAGAGGTGATGTAGCTGAGCTGTCACTTTTTCCTTGAGCGAGACTTTGTAGTTTCTTAAATTCTATATAAATAGTAAAAAAAGGGAAGCGTTAGTAAGTTTTTTTTTTGCATAATCTTCGAACGGAATGGAAAGGGCAAAAAAACTCCAACGACTAACTCTGGCTATACTATAGGGATGTGACAGAATTCCCTGGGAGAAATCCTACCGAGCCACTCTTATACTACTCCTTACCTCACCCCCTTCTCACTTAAAGGGCGAAGTCGCTTCAGCGAGTCTTAAGGCCAAAGAGTGATCTTTGAACGTTACTACGCATCCTTATTAATTAATAAATAGGTATAGTGTAAGGTAGGTTTGGGTATAGCAGGACTTGAACCTGCGACCATTAGGTTAAAAGCCCAATGCTCTACCAACTGAGCTATACACCCAAAATAGATAAGTAGTAAATAAAGATTGGTGCAGAAAAGACCTCTTCTCCTCATCATATTAAAGGGGCGCTGCTCTGTATGAGGCTCGTACTGCGGAGCAAGCGAAGAATAAGGGCGCGCGTTAGCACTCCTGCAAGAGGCCTTACTCAACAAGCGCACCTTTATTAGTAAGGTTGCCTGTTTCCACTCATTGAGGATTCTATCTACAAAAGAAGGTCAACGGAGGATACTCAAGTAGCTCTCACTGACACCATCTACGAGAAGGTGAGGTCGTCTTTCTTTCCGGCCGCTATACGGTTCGCCTTAAAGCCTTAAAGACGGAGAAAGGGAGGAGCTGTTATCTATGTAATTACGGTCTTTGTTGGCCGGTCGAGCACTCTCTTTTCTTTGCTTTGTCCAATAGAGTCCTACCAAACAAGACTGACTTCTGACCAACCCGCGAGGGGTTGTGAAGTTGGACCAGGTACGAAGAATGAATCTATATCTGTGTACGGTACGGAAGTAGCTGGCCGGCGGCCGCTCAACTGTTCGAGCGCAATACAGTGGTGGTTGGTTCCGATTCGACAAGGGTAGAATGCCTGGTCGAGGGTCCAGTACAGTAGGTAGCAGGCGTGTTCGTTTTGGCTCCCGAGCGAGAACGAGAAATAGGCGCTGCACCATTCTTGCTGCTATGTACGTGAACCTTGACTTGAGAGATTCATCCAATGGAACCCACACTAAAAGGAGGACCACACGGGGCTCGACGAAACAGAAAATAGAAGCATTAAGAAACTTCTTGGGGTTAGCAGTAAAAGAAAGAGCCCGGCATTCATTCATTTCTTCATTCATATTCATAGTTTAGTCTACTAAAATGAAAGAGGGACCAGCCTCATCGTGGTAATTATCGGACATCTCAGATCGTTCACCTCTAATGTGACACGTTCCCTCCCAGTTATATGATCAACGGGATCTGAAAGGCTACCAGATTTTTCTCTTTGGAAACAATTTTAACTAAAAGCTGGTTTAGTATGGGAGTTTTAGCATTTCTTTTACGTAATTTTTCATTGTACCTAGGAATGATTTAGTGTTTGTCGCTGACAATCTAATGGAAAGCGTCATGTGCTGTATTTGGATTCTTCTAAGGAATTGTGAAATGCTCGGGGGGGCGCGTTCTTGGTGGCAGCAGTGCGATAAACGCCGGGTCCCGGAAAAAGGTAAGATTACAGTCAAGGAAATCGCGAAGAGAGAGAGGATTCTGGGACGACCCGCCGACTCTATTTCTGGCATAAGTAACAAAAGCTGAATTCATAAAGTCAGAACCATAAATAGAAAGTGCTTTGAACAAGGTAGCAAAGAAAAAAGGGTCTAGCAATCTAGGTGCCTAGCCTTCTATGATTGGCTTTCGAACTTCTTCTTATTCTAAGCTAAGTAAATTCTAGTTTTGAACAGGACATTCTGTTCACACCACACCACACTCTGTCAAGCAAGAAAAGGGGCTAAGTAATGTCGAAATTTCTTTCCATAGGTTTTGCCTTTTGGTCCCTTTCAAATTGGGCCCAGGCCCGCTAGATCTTCGAGTGCAAAATGGATGTCGCTGTTAAGACAACTTTTCGATGTGATTGACCACACCAGATTTCATGCAACTGTGGCTTCTCATGAACGTTTTCATTTTCGGGGGTTGTAAAGTCTAGGTCTTGTGTTCCGGGGAAATTTATTGTATTAGTGGGTCGGTCATTAAACAAATTGAAATTGAAGGAGATGACGGTACGGCTATCTGATATCAGTCTTCACCAAAGCGAATGAAGAACAAAATCTTCCGTCCTGACAGATAAGGATATCCTTTATGTTCTGCTCCTAGGGAAGGCGGGGGCTCAAAAGTTTAGCGTACATAGTACTTAGGATCCCATCCGATTTTAAGATCTTTCGGGAATTCCTCTCTGAACTTGCCCCTTTTCTTTCATTAAAGACCTCTTGCTTCACTCCTTTGGACTTGGCAGTGCTTTTATATAGAAATAGAGTAGATCAGACCTTACTAACTAATAGAAAAATGATGATGTGAATTCTCGGGAGGCAAAAGAGAACAAAAAGACGGAGATAAGATCGGATCTGTCAACTATGAGATATCCTTCTTCCAAAGAGATAGGTAGGCCCGACAACACTTTCTATTCGATTTGTAGCAGCTTAGGGGATATAGGAATTTTATTTGTCTTTCATTTCGATCCCTTGATCCAACCTTCGGCTTTCTCTATTCCTGACTAGAGTTAGAGTGAGTCCTTTACCTTTCCCTTATAGTAATGGCCAACCCTTAGCTTTAACGACTTCTTATTATATGAAATCTTATTATAAGAAAGATTTAAGAAGGCCTTTCTTTTAGTGAAAAACGGATAGTGCAGGATCATTTATCGCCCTATGCGCTTTCTTCGCTCTCATCCCTTGTGCAAGAATCTTACATAAGATACTCCTTCGGACCTGGAAAAACCTCCGAGGGTTTAGAATGAGGTGGCGGACTAATGTCCTTAACTCTTTCAAATGCCCACAACCACAACTGCAGCAACCAGAAGGGACCATGTAACTTTACTACTTGTTCCTGCCCTTTCATCACCGCCATGTTATAAGTTTTCAATCCAATGGCAGTCACAGTGGAAGCCCAGCATATGCTCCTTTCGATGTTAGAGTAAGGGGGCGCGGCAAATGATTGGCCATTTTTAGATACCATCCTTGGTTTAGAGGTTGGAGCCACAATCACATAGGTTCCCAGAAAATACCAAAAAAATGCTAACCTGGCATTCCTATCTGTCCTCTTTCTTCAGCATCTCTAGCGTCTTTTCATCTCGATCTGATACTCTCTTTGGCAACTCCGCCCCTGTAATAAAGGGACTGAACCTCCATTTTTCATTTTCCTCGTAATGCTAAGATAGAAAGAGCTTTAACAACCAGCGCAAAAAAGAAGATTAGAAGGAACTTAAAAACTAGCAGGGAATACCTTCCTGCTCCACAACTGGGAAGCACTAACTACGTTCCGTAGCCTTATTTCGGGCAGGGCATTTCCTTGCTCCACTTCGTCTAACAGCAAGATCCGCTACCAAAATCCATTAAAGCACCCAGGCGCCTATCCTAGCTTTAATCCAATAGCTTTGCTATAGTAGTAGAAGGGGCTCTCTAAAGGGCAGGGCTTTCATAGAGTTACTTACTCACAAGCATTATAAGAAGAGCGAAGCTAGTCTACTAACTTATGTTATTAGCGTAGAGTAAAGAACTAAAAAACTAAAAGACTGTCCCCCCGGCTTGCTGCTCGAAGGCCCTTATTGTGCTAGCTTATTACAGTACTGGAATGGAATAAGGCTAGTACAATCGGGTCATCCGGGCATTCTTTGCTTCCTGTATTGATAATGCTTTCTTGACAGTCGAGAGGAACCTTTTCGTACACGGTGCGTGTGTAAAAGCATGGTTGGAGTTAGACAGACTTTATTCAGCTTGAATGCAGGGTTACTGGTTAGATCCAGATCAGATTTCATATCAGATCTTTCCGGGACGTTTATGCCATTACTGGAACAAATCCCCGGATTAGGATTCTCTAACGCAATTGCCTTCCATGCAAGCAAAGCTGTTTAGTGACTTTTTTTTGTGCTTTATTTAGTTTTTCGTATCAGTTAAGTTTCTGGTCTGTGCCTGAGGCCTGGACCTGAAAGAATTGAATTTAATGGCGGGGGGAGAAACGGAAGCAGGTACGAATAGAAGAAGGCCCAGAATAGCCAAGCCAAAGGGGTCCCATTAAGTGGTCCAATCAGTCTAATGCGTAATGTCCGGTATCGGGAGTCTTTTAGTAATCCACAGATTAGGAACCGAGTGGGGAAGTGAGCTCTACTCTAAACTCTAAAGGCAGCTCTGCCACCTAGGGGATAGGAAACCTATTCCTTTTAGTCCGATTCGATTCGCTTGCCTCGAAGACTGGCATTAGGCCCCTACTGATGATAGGATTGATTCGAAGCAAAGTCAATGGTCCCTTCTCCGCTACGGGAGATGCTAGAAGAAGATAAGCCCTTGGGGGCTATTACTTACTATTACACAGGCTAGCAGACAACCGGAAAGCTAAGCTATTCCCTTGCAACAACCAAAAAGCAGTAAGCCTTCCTTCCAACAAGGGTCGGTTTTGGAATGCTTACGGATATGGATGATAGTCGGGATCCCAGGTAGGAGAGCCAGCCAGGCCAGGAGAAAGAGGTAGTCTTTGACTACCCTTCTTTTGGGAGTCGAGCCTGAGGGTTTCACCCGGGGATCATCGAACATCAGACTTTACACCTGGGGGAAGGACTATCCTTAAGCAATTAATAAACCGAATTCACTTTCACTGATAAAGAGACGAAACTCACACGTAATGAACCTAAACAAAAGACGGAAAGAGTCACTCACTGAATACCTATTTATTCTTTTGAAATAAGCTATTCAAGTGAAATAAGCCGGAATAGATAGCCGTTAGTCCTAAGAAAGATGAAGGCTGAAGCATGTTAAGAGGACGAAAGCCAAAGGCGAAGAAATAATAAGACTCACTAGATATGATGTCTATAGTACCACAGCTCTCAGACCTAAGGCCGAAGCTTTTGCTAAAGAAAGAGAAGTAGAGTAGGATGAAGGAAGCAGAAGTGATAGGCAAGCGTGCCTGGAAGCGCTAATGCTATTGTAGCAGCTCCTTAGCCTTCTTTCAGTCCTCCATTCTCTCTTTGGAAATGTGTATCACCATACACTCATCTCATACCAGATACTGAATCTAGGGCTAAGTTCCAATCCGGAGAAAGAGGTAAGCGACCAACAGTACAGCTAGTAAGGCAGGTAGATCACAAGAAGGTCATAGCTCAACGAAGAAGTAGCTCCTTGGGTCAGGAACTCCTGATAGCAGCAGAAAACACATTCTAGCTTGCTTAACAAAAGAAACGATTCCTTGAAGGGCTTCCCAAGAACGAAGTACTGATCAAACTGGAGCTCCTTAAGGAAAAAGAGGTTCAAATGCATGTACCACCCAATTATGGGCTGAAGCCGGCAGCAGCTAAAACAGAATCCATACTGCCTAAGGATGCGGGCACCCGCGGGGCTAACCGGGTCTCTTCCATAATCAACTCAGCTAAAGCAGCATCCATTCAAATACTAAAGGCGGAAGGGGAGATCGATGAAGCGGAGAACCCTATCATAGCATAGGTCCTATGCCTTAGCTTCCAACTAAGGCTAAGGGCCGGTTCTCTGTTATGAGAACAAAGAGTTTGACTATGCCATAGTAGGGTGGAATCCGGGGCGAATGAACCACTTTTTTAGAACTATACTACATTGAAATAGCCCTAAGATGCGGTGTGCATATGGGAGCGCTTGAAATGGTTTAGTTTTACCGAATGCCCACGTCGGTGTTGCTGAGCCCTTTCGCTCCTTGAATAACTGAGAACACACTTTCTACGATCCTATAGTGGCTTATCGTAGCTAACAGAGGATCTTCACAAAATTTGGTCAACAAGCATGTAGCCCGATCCGAACGTAATTACATGTCTCAATACTTACTACCTATACCCGGACCCGGGCCGGAAAGGGCTAAATATAGCATTCGCTAAGCAGCTAAGCTGAAGTCAAATACCCGGCTAAGTCCTATCTCCGAATTCCGGTAAGGAAGAAATTCATTGATAACAGATCATTGCTAAGAAAGAAGAGTTGAGTTAGCAGGCTCAGGGGGATCTTAGATTAAAGCATTTTTCTTTCGAGCTGGGAATAAGAGAACGAGCTAGACACAAAAGCTACCACTGAAAGAAGGTAAACCGAAGCAAACAAATGAAGTAGAATTGGCCTAGCCTAACGGTTCTATAGCCTCTACCTATTGAGTTCCCTCTCCTGGGGTTCAAGAGTTGCTTTCAGAGCCCTTGATTGAGATCTCCGTCTCATCACGAACTCATAAAGACAGCGATCAACCTCTCTTTTCTATTCTTTGGCAGATTACTTGCTCCAGGAATGCTTGCTGTCAGCAGTTAAGGGACAAAGGGAAGGTGAGGAAGGTAATCCAACTACGGCACTAAGACTAATTCCGTCTATTTGGCGACTATTCCTACTGCTACTACTACGGCTACTGCAGTAAGGAAGGAATTCGGTTTCAAACTGAACTTGTTGCGAGGGGTTAAAAATGGATTATACTCTTTCTCTCCATCTTTCGTCTATCCTATGTCTCTTTCCTCTGTTCTTTGTCCTTCTCCTACTAGGAGTAGCAGGAAAGTCGTCAATTGGATATATGATAGATAGTATGGGGACGGTGCTTCGGGTTAGCACTCTCTATTTTCTTTTCGTTGGTGAACAAGTCTCATTCGTTTGGCCGGCCCTAAATCAGCATTGAAATCATTTTTGAATGGGCATAGTTTGATTTTGACTTATGAGTAACAGGCTCTGTTTATCAACTACGGAGGATCAATTAGCATTACCTCACCTGAAATTGGCACATAAACACTCGAAACCAACAATGAGCGACTATGCTTAAACGGGTATGCTGCTTGGGTTGATTTCAGCTGTTGGGGAGGACAAGTACTTTTACTTGAGTACTTAATTTGATGCTTCATAGGCTACTTGGTCCGGGCCGGGAAGGCTATAGAGGACACGGATTCATGTGGAAGATTGCCTCGTAACTAATTCCACCCTCAATGAAATGAAGGAATTTATGGATCAAATCCGGAGGAGGCGACTGGAAGGAGCTCCCGTGTCAATCACTTCCATTCCTCTCATTAGACCATCTGTAGCACTCATAGCTACAGCCCGAACTCTATTATGCTGTACTTCACAAGTCACATTAATTAAGTTTACCGACAGTATCTTGACCCTTAACTACCAGAGCGTTGAAAATATTAGGGGGGGAAGAGACTTTCGCGATGTTCAATAAAGGGTCTAAGAGCTCTTGCAATAGGTCTAGCAATCTATTACAAAACAGATTGAATACCATGGCTTGGGGGTTTTTGCAGGTTAACAAGGAGAGCCACGGATGAATCATAGATTCTAGTTGGAGATCCAAGGGCCTTTCCTCTAAGGGAAGGAGACGGAGACGACCTATCAATGTGGCAAAAAGAAAGACGGAAGCAGCTCCAGAGAAGTTTACTATAGGAAGGTCAGGACTCTAATAATCAGATACCGGCAAGCCTTGCATGACACTCGTTTGACGAGGTGGTTTGAATAGATTGACTAAGAGATATATTGGATAAATTATCAAATGATAGAGAATCTAAGCAAGGACTAGAGGCATAAGAGATTAGTAATAAGGAAGAGACTGTCACCGGACTCCCCAACGGGGCCCAAGAGAGGCTCCAAGCCCTGAGACAAGGACAGTTTGTCGTGAGTGGCTGCCCAATGTGGAGAAATCCTTTAATCAGGATGGGCGCTGAAGAAAGCTGCTCCAGAAGAGAACCTTGGAAGGGGTGGCCCACAATAGAAAAAGGTGCCCCAAGCCCTAATTCACAGGCTTCATATCTTGACTCCGTCGCCATAGGAAGAGTTCTCCATAAATCCATACGCAGCGGAAACGACCACAGCCGACGCCTCAGGGGAGACAAAAAGAGAAATCGATGACGCAATGCATTCAAGATCTTGGTGCTTTTTCGAACGTTTTCACGTCGCCTTTTTCCGAGGATTCACAAAGGACCTTTTCTCGAAACTACGTATTCTATTTACTTTCCAAAATGGGTCCTTTTTTGTGTCCGAAACCCCGCCCATTTAGATTCATTTCAGGATTCGTCGGCGATCAACTCGTCACAACAGGTAAAACTTTTCGTACCTGGCTCAGCGGATGTATCTATCAATGCATTCAGAGGGGCTGCCCCTGCGTATTGTGACTGAGCAACGTCGCTGTTGGGTGCTATAGGTGGAGGACGACAGATCCTACTCCGTCTGATACGGCCCGTTCACTCATTATTGATCAAGCATTGGCCCCTTATAAAGCTAAAGACAGAAGTCAGTAGTCACTCCGGAAGAACGAATGTTTTCGGTAGTAATAGTAAGAAAAAGCGCTAGGAGAAGGCCCCTTGGATTCTTATGATCCTAACATTTACATATATACATATAATATAGGCATCCCGCCCACACGCCATTATCAAAGTACAGGCGAACCGGTTGGGACTCAAAGAAAGAAGGGGACTTTTTACCCAATCCAATGATTGACAGGGCTGGGGCGGGCGTTAACTAAGTACTCAAGCTGCTGGAGCGCAGGTTGGGCAGTAAGCTTCGTTGATTCCCCACGAAGGAATCGGAATCTCGCTACTTCCCCTTACCGGAGTTTGGTTTGAGACTCAGGCTAGAGGATCCTTACTCTCCTGGGATTATTAGAGTGTCAGATTAGCCTTTGGATTCGTTCTGCCTTCCACTCTATATCTAATCATTTTCCCTACCAGTCGCTCTCTCTTTGGCCGGCCGTTAGATCAAGATAAGAAAGATCAGAACGTGAATTCTGATAATAGTATACAAACAAGAACACCACGATCCATGACCGCTAAACAAAAGGAGTCCATTACCAAGTAAGCTAGGCAACCGTCTTTACCGGTCTCTCTATTAATTTAGGACCGGATGTGGCACCCGGGCTTCGGGTTTCGCAAAGAAGCCCCGCTCCTGTAGCTATTGAGTTAGTCCTCTATTCTCGGACTTCTAAATAAAGATGAGTTGAATAAGGGGATCCGGAACCTGGGACCTTTAAGCCCTCGGCGCTTGAGAGGAAAGGCGACATACTATTAGGCTATTATAGATTCTTATTGGACATATCAGTGAAGGATCTGCTTCCCGATGAGGAGAAGCAGGACTGATAGAAGATAAGATATAGGCTGTTGAGACTGACGCTATGTATCTACGATCTTCCTTCCTTATTCGTCTTCTTGTACCTAACTCGCTATGCTTACAGCTTGGCACGGGAAGCCAGAGGGAAAGCATTCCTTTCAAGGTAGTGAAGTTCTCCAAGCCGAGGGTGAATAGAATACCTTCATTCTTGCTTGAATGGCATTCTGCTTTAATATCGGCATAGCCGCTCTTTGCATTGAATAGGTTGTTCTGAGCCTTTTTTTTCGGCTCTAGAAAGCAGATTCCTTCTTTACTTAATTATATAAGGTCGGGCATTGCGCTGTGGCATAAGCTTTGGATTCAGAGTTCATCTAGAACTGAGTAAGGAAAGGAAGGAAAAGATTAGATAAGAAGAAAGAGAGATCGGTGTTTTCGCTGCTTCTTCTGTTTGCAGTGGTCTCGAATGAGCTCAAGGAGCTATTAGCGAGCACATCCAGGCTCTACCTGATCTAAGGGAAAGCACGTTCATGAATTCATGGCAATATATATATATGTGCAGCTCTGGTTTGTTGTGGTGCTTTGGTTTAAGAGAATATCTTATGCTGTGGAATCCTAGCTTCTCACTAGCTAACTGCTAATCCGTTCTCTTTCCAGGCCGACCCCCCTTTTTTCTAGTCAAGTTGGAGAGGGGAATTCAGCTCGACCGACCCTTTCACCTCTCCTTTTATGACTCTGAAAGCCCAATTCCTATAGTTAAGGTAGCTAGGTATTTCCTTATTTAAGGCTGTTCTAGTCTTGTCTTCTGAGGAGCTTTAGAGCCTAAAAAGAAGTTTTTATAGAATATCCTCCGCTGCTATCCTCGCCCCCGGGACTGGTTCAAGGTAAGCTACTGCCTCTACCGGTGCTCCTGTCTCCCGCCTCCACGTGGCACGCACGTGATGACACACAGTTGGTTGTTCCCATCCCCGCTCTAGGGATATAGAACTTTAGCGATCCAGCATTCCCCCTCTCCTCCTTCTATCTAGTCGTCCCCGGGCGGGATCACCAAGAACGCCTTAGCAGATACATTTCAATCTGGAGTTCGAGTTGTTATCATGCCGTCCTGATAGTTCGAGGGCCGTGAGAAGCATAGCTAGCATCCCAAAGGCAAAGGTAGGAGAAAGATCTTGCTTTGAGGCTCGCTCTAGATCGGATGGTTCTATGGGGCCTATATGGAGCTAGCCTAGCGATGGGAGCCTCCCGGGCAGGGAGGTTCAGATGCAGCTTCGTAGCTTCCTCGCATGGCACTGGAAAAGGAATAGGAAAGAGATGGCTTCGACCACTATAGCTAGGAAGGGCTTTGCAGGCTTGTACTTTCTATCAATCTATCAATAGATGGGCTAGCAGAAAAGCAGGAGAGGGGGTTCCTTAGATGCAGGCAGGGAAATCATTGTTTTGCCTTCCCGGCTGGGCTTCGAATGGAGGTTATTGGCAAGCAAGCAGAGGAATGAATAGCAGGAGAGTTTTTAAGTTCATTTTATGATGTTAGCTCGCTAGGAGCGGAAACGGGACCTGCTCTAACCGCTACCAGACGGAACTAGATATTCAAAAGAGCCATCACAGCTTCTGAAAGAGCAGCTTGGAAATTACTAATTAGTTTAAGGTACTGACTAACTGAGACGGAGAGAGCCCTTTTTCAGTGTTGTCGGAATAGGACCTGTTGGTGGTTTAAAGGGCATTACATTAGGACTTTAGTAAAGATAGTACGACTTTGGTTTCAGAGATAGCGATTCGCCTATTCTTATTCCTTTCCTTTTAATCAAGGTCTTTCCCGAGGAAGAGGGAAGCAAGCAAAGCCCGGATCGGAGGGGAAATAGTGTTGTAACTGAGGTAGACTACCGAACGGGTGTGGGAAGAATCTCGCCAAAGGTTCCATTTCTGATTCCTCTCCAACGGTTAACTCAAGGGATTCGATTCTCTTTTACGCTAGGTAAGACCGAGAACTCGATTGCGGGTGAAGCCTTAGTTGTCGCTGGTGGTGGGGGAGCTTACTGAGATCTCCATATACTATGGTAATCATGTGATGCCCGTAGTAAGTCAAATAGAAGATGAAAACATTCGATTACTTTTCCAGCGCTATGATCACCGTCAAAGACAGGATTCGAGGCCTTTGTCCCCATTGCTTCTTAGTGTTGTAGGCAGCCCCATCTCTTGATTACGAATATCACTTTCACAGCAAGCACGAATGCGCGAGAAGCTTCACTATTATTATATATATTGAAAGGATCTCCCCGGGAAAGCATGATGCCTTACTTGCCCCTGCTCGATCTGTTCTGGACCGCATAAAGGCCTTACTTATACTTATCCTCGATCGCCAAATCCCACAGAGATGTTTCCTCGGTGCTTTCAGAGAAAGCTGTCCAAGGTTCATCAATAATTGAGGAAATCAACCAAAGCATCTCTCCGGCTGTCCACTTTGCTTAGTAGGGGGGGAGGATCCGATCAATACAAGGGTTGCACCTCTTCACGCTGAGCTGGATCGATGGCCAGTGAGGCTGGTCGAAGTAGAGGATGAACTAGGAAGTCTTTCTGTCGATGACCTAGTGGCCAGTGCCAGAGAGTCGACTCGCTTTAGGTAGGAGTCCCCTGGCTTCCTTTCAGCGTTCACTTCCTTATCCCTATAAGTCGAGCTAGGGAAGGAAGTAGTGGGATAGAGTGAGTGAGAATTTCACTCCCAGGATAAGAGTCAGCTGTCCGGAGATCTTACCTGCATGTAAAATCCCATGCAATCTTGACTCTCCCGGTGAGTAGTCGTTCGAGTTGGCATGAATGGCACAGATGTTATCAGTAGAGCTTATATGCTCACTAAATCGCTCGCTTGCAAGGAGACAATCTATTCTATTAATGCATGCTGGCTGATCATCTGGTAGCTAGCTCAGCATCCTAAAGTTTGTAACAGAGATAACTTCTGTCAAAACATACCATTTTCCCCGGGTCTTTTCATTTTAGGTTATGAAGGTGATTGTAACTGGAAAGCTGCTTTATGACCTACGCTTCGCTCGTTTGGTAAGCTGGGTTCTTTCTTCCGGAAGTGTCTTAGAGGGATGAGGATATGAAATAGCTCAGGGAAAGGATACTATAAGTGACTTCCTGGGACTCGGGAGGGAAGAATGACCGCGACTGACGACTGAGAATGTTCTGAGTACCGAAAAAGCTCTACTGAGAACCTTTCTGCCCCATAATTGACCCCGCCCTAAACTATTGAAGAAGCGAAAGCAGTTGCCGCTTCTGAGTGAATATTGTACATTCATTTGACTCAATTCATTCGTTGTATCGTAGTAAAGGAAAGAAGAAAAGAATTCACTCAAGTGAAAGGAGCCCGCATTCCCTCTCTCCTTTCCCACACCCCTAATAAAATAATAAGAAAGGGGGTGGCCTCGTCCTCTTCCTCAGGTAGGAGAGACTACACCTTTCAAAAGGATAAACTTAGAAAACAAAGAGAATCAGAAAGGCCATCATTAATGCGAACAAGGCAATAGCCTCGGTTAGAGCAAAGCCCAGGATTGCATATCCGAATAACTGTTTTGCCAATGATGGATTTCTTGCCACGGAATGAATTAATGAACTGAATACGTTTCCGATACCTACAGCAGCTCCCGCTGAAGCAATTGTAGCAGCTCCGGCACCCATTGATTTTGCACCTTCTAACATCTCGAATTTCTCCATTCTCGTCATGCCATGCTTGTTCTCATTTCTTTTTAATTTCTAAACCTGACATACCGATTTTGATAGATTTGACGTCTTCGTTTTTTATTAATTCTAAAGCCAATTTGTTAGATTGGTCAAAGTAATAGTATAGGAAGATCAGAAGCAGAATAATTATTATGAGACAAAGAACAACGAGGTAATCCTCTCGGATTTTTGCTATTATAGATTTTGCACTTTCTAACATCTCGAATTTCTCCATTCTCGTCATGCCATGCTTTTTCATTCACTTCTTTTCTTCGTCGCTTCTTCCCCTCGTTCCCTTTCTCTTGGACATCTCACTTGAAATGCAATCAATGCATTCATTCTTTTCGATCTTATACTCAGATAGACTGAACACTCCCCCAATTTTCATGAATAAAGAAAGGGATAAACAACGACATCTGTGAACTCGGGTAGGCTTAGTTAGGGCATACCTCTGCCCTAAGCTAACAGCTTTCTTCTCTTATGTATGTAATAGTTGGATGAAAAGATCGCTCCTATCCTAAATGCAGCCGTGATCAACTATACTAAACGATTGATTCCACCCACTTTCAGCTATATCAACAAGGGATCCATCCCTTTAGTCACGGTTGGGCACTCAGTACTGGGCACAACAAAACTCAGGCCATTTTTCTATGGACTACGCTCTTTCCC
>NW_026265080.1:0-1688 GCF_000817695.3 Arachis duranensis | reverse complement strand
CTTTCCCTGTTTTGTGCATCAATTTTATTTGAATTCTTTTTGAAATAGTGAACATAGGCTTCGAGTGCCTACCAGTTGGTCGGCTAGACTATGACTGAGTCAAGCGGACACCTGCTAATCCGCGCTTCCATTCGCCATAACATAGACCTAAAGCCAAGCCATCGACGAAGAACCTATCACCGACTTCTTTTCAAACTTTGCCTTCTACCTTAAGCTCCCGTGCTAAGCCGACTCAGTAAACAGACTCGCTAGTTGGGTCAATTGGCACTCTTTCAATTATCCGTATTGCAACGTGACGTATACTTGAACCTTCCCCATTCATTTCGAACCTCCGACAGTCGCAAACCTGTCTGTCCTGTTGGGAAGGCAGGACGAGAACTATAAGGACGGGAACTGCAGTGCTCTAATTGCTCCTTCTCCCTATGGTGGGTCTTGTCTTCATTTGGTGGCGGCATCCTTTCATTATTATGCAGGATTGGCTTCTCCATTTCCGGTGGCAGAATCTTTACTTGTTGGCATCTTATTCTTTTTTCTAGCGTACGGTGAGAGCGTTCCCGTGTGAGGCACTAGTGGAAGTCGGCTTTGGAGATCGTAGAGATTTTTCTTTCGGCTGGATAAGCGAGAACTGATATACAGCAAGAGGGCAAGGCAGGAAATTCCTCCCAACAAAAGACTTAAATGAAAGATTTGTACAGCAGGTCCCTTTTCCGGTTGTGGCGGACAGGCCTGAGAGATTCCCTTTTGTATTCTCTTTTTAGTCCCAGTTGTAGCCTTCGTGACTTAATATAGATACCGGTGCGGTGGTTAGGAAGCGTCCATTCAAATTAGTAGCTTCTTGAGAAGCAAGTCATAATCGGGTAACGAATCTTTTCCAGAAGGACTGAAAGAGGGCAAGCGAATGAAAGGGGGCTGAGCTGAAGGGAAAACAAAGTCTGGGTGGCCCTAGAAAAAACGACGATTCAGAGAGCCCGTCTTCCCCTGAGCCAGCAATGCCTGGTAAACATGTAGAAAAGACAGTTGAGAAGGCGGTATCCTTTGGCTCCAATATTCCGGCTCCGTTAGCTTCTGCTTCTGTGGCTCCCTCTTAAGGATCCCCCGGTGAAGGTACCCAAGCTTCTCACACGGTGACTCCGATTTCTCCCTTGAAACCAAGCAGTTCTGCTAAGGGAATGTCCCTTATCCTTAATTTAATCTTGCCTGAATTTGCCAGTATTCTTACGTATACGAACCTTCTTCCTCAGTTGCCCCCAATCAGTTCGGTCTCTACTTCGAGTGGCTCCTCGCGCCTTGCGCGTCGTGCATTGCTCGGTTCTCTTAAAAACCTACTCGGTGCTCTGCCAATGAGGGTTCCCGGTCTCAGAGCCTAAGTACTGAAATTGCCCCCACATCCAGTTTAAGGCTTTGACAAGAGGTGATTCTCAAAGCACTCCGGGATCCGCATACTTTTCTAGATCAAAGTCTTGTGGCAGTTAGCCAGAACTTGGATGCTTTGAAGGATCCTCTCCAGATCGTAAGGAATCTATCTGAAGAAAGTGGAATTTCCACTGAGGGGGAGGTGGATTCATCCTCCAAGCTTGAAGAGGAAATTAATATGACAGTGGGGCAAGTCGTTCTATGAAATAAAAGCTTTCGGGACAAGAAGAAAGGGTACCAATGAGACCATTAATGACTAGAGAGTTGTTAGTTCC
>NW_026265079.1:39124-40060 GCF_000817695.3 Arachis duranensis | reverse complement strand
CTGTGGGGGCTCTGTTTGGCTCTGTTTTGAGAGAAGCTCTTCATGCTTCCTCTCCATGATGACAAAGGGATATCCTTGGGCTTTAAACACCAAGGATTCTTCATTCACTTGAATGATCAACTCTCCTCTATCAACATCTATCACAGCCTTTGCTGTGGCTAGGAAGGATCTGCCAAGGATGATGGATTCATCCATGCACTTCCCAGTCTCTAGGACTATGAAATCAGTAGGGATGTAATGGTCTTCAACTTTGACCAGAACATCCTCTACAAGTCCATGGGCTTGTTTTCTTGAGTTGTCTGCCATCTCTAGTGAGATTTTTGCAGCTTGTACCTCTAAGATCCCTAATTTCTCCATTACAGAGAGGGGCATGAGGTTTACACTTGACCCTAAGTCACACAAGGCCTTCTTGAAGGTCATGGTGCCTATGGTACAAGGTATAGAAAACTTCCCGGGATCCTGCCTCTTTTGAGGTAGTTTCTGCCAAGACAAGTCATTCAGTTCTTTGGTGAGCGAAGGGGATTCATCCTCCCAAGTCTCATTTCCAAATAACTTGTCATTTAGCTTCATGATTGCTCCAAGGTATTTAGCAACTTGCTCCTCAGTGACATACTCATCCTCTTCAGAGGAGGAATACTCATCAGAGCTCATGAATGGCAGAAGTAAGTCCAGTGGAATCTCTATGGTCTCAGTTTGAGCCTCAGATTCCTATGGTTCCTCATTGGGGAACTCATTGGAGGCCAGTGGACGTCCAGTGAGGTCTTCCTCAGTGGCGTTCACTGCCTCCTCTTCCTCCCAGAATTCGGCCATGTTAATGGCCTTGCACTCTCCTCTTGGATTTTCTTCAGTATTGCTTGGGAGAGTACTAGGAGGGAGTTCAGTAATTTTCTTGCTCAGCTGACCCACTTGTCCTTCCAAATTTCTGATGGAGGACCT
>NW_026265079.1:34377-35245 GCF_000817695.3 Arachis duranensis | reverse complement strand
ATCAAATCTTGGGCAAAGTATGGACTATCATATATTGCTGGAAAGCCCAGGATGTCTACTTTTCAACGCCGTTGAGAGCGCGCCAATTGGGCTTCTGTAGCTCCAGAAAATCCACTTCGAGTGCAGGGAGGTCAGAATCCAACAGCATCTGCAGTCCTTTTTGGTCTCTGAATCAGATTTTTGCTCAGGTCCCTCAATTTCAGCCAGAAAACACCTGAAATCACAGAAAAACACACAAACTCATAGTAAAGTCTAGAAAAGTGAATTTTAACTAAAAACTAATAAAAATATACTAAAAACTAACTAGATCATACTAAAAACATACTAAAAACAATGCCAAAAAGTATACAAATTATCCGCTCATCAGGCATGCTGGAGACTTCTAGATTTGTGAAGATCCTTTGTTCTCGGGGCTATGTTTTGGTTTATATGTTTTGCTTAGATACTTTCATCTCCATTGAATAATACAAACTGTGATGACTCCTCTTATGGGAGATTTCGGAGATTAGGTTTTATGTATTTGTGTCCCTTTGGGTTTCCTTTGGGGTTTTCCTTATTTTTATCCTATGTATATATTGCTATGCTTGGACCGGTTATCTTCACAGCCGGATCTTGAGTCTTGATATTCCTGTTTTTGACACTCCTTTATATATATATAATCACGCGTTGGTTAATCTTGTCCGTTACGTTATCGATCGGAGTGTTACGCTTTGAGTTGCGATTCTTTTTTGTTTACCCCTTTTTCTACAAAGGCTCCTAGTTATAATCAATCATTCATACTACTATACGTACTAAATTTTTATTTTAGAGGTCGTAATACCTTGCCATCTCTGAATTATGACTTAAGCATAAGACTCTGTATGGTAGG
>NW_026265079.1:32776-33503 GCF_000817695.3 Arachis duranensis | reverse complement strand
CAAATTAAATGTAAAAGTATATTAAACATTATTAGTGATACTAAACCTTATTTGCTAATAATTTGTTAGAGTAAGGTCCAAATTAATATTGTAATGGGAATAACTAATCATTATTGTTAACAATGAATAAATTCGTTCATTCTTCACACAACTGAGTATAAAAATATATGACGCAAAAAAGTTGGATTTTGGTGCGAAACTAAAATATTTTCCGCAGCTGGGAGTTGAACCCGAAAGTTCTCATCATTTAAATCGCCTGGGTGCTACTGCGGATGGTGAAATTGTTGATTTCTTTTCTCAAAACTTATATTATTATTATCTTAAATTTTGGTTGTTGTTTTGATAGACAAGTTCCAGTATTTGTTATATCATGATATTTTTCTTCAAATCTAAAAATGAGTATTTTATTGAAGTAAAATATTTTTCTTCAGTTTTATGTATATATCAAATTAAATGAAAAGCATATTAAACATTATTAGCGATACTAAACCTTATTAGATAATAATTTGTTATAGTAAGGTCAAAATTAATATTGTAATGGGAATAACTAACCATTATTGTTAACAATGAATAAATCCGTTCATTCTTCACACAACTGAGTATAAAAATATATGACGCCAAAAAGTTGGATTTTGGTGCGAAACTAAAATATTTTCGGCAACTGGGAGTTGAACCCGGAGGTTCTCATCATTTAAATCGCCTGGGTGCTACTGCGGATGGTGAAATT
>NW_026265079.1:27886-32697 GCF_000817695.3 Arachis duranensis | reverse complement strand
TTGTTGTTTTGATACACAAGTTCCAGTATTTGTTATATCATGATATTTTTCTTCAAATCTAAAAATGAGTATTTTATTGAAGTAAAATATTTTTCTTCGGTTTTATGTATATATCAAATTAAATGAAAAGTATATTAAACATTATTACCAATAACTAACCTTATTAGATAATAATTTGTTATAGTAAGGTCAAAATTAATATTGTAATGGGAATAACTAACCATTATTGTTATTAATGAATAAATCCGTTCATTCTTCACACAACTGAGTATAAAAATATATGACGCCAAAAAGTTAGATTTTGGTGCGAAACTAAAATATTTTCCGCAGCCGAGAGTTGAACCCGGAAGTTCTCATCGTTGAAATTGCCTGGGTGCTACTGCGGATGGTGAAATTGCTGATTACTTTTCTCGAAACTTATATTATTATTATCTTAAATTTTGGTTGTTGTTATGGTAGACAAGTTCCAGAATTTGTTATATCATGATATTTTTCCCCAATTCCAAAAATGAGTATTTTATTGAAGTTAAATATTTTTCTTCAGTGTTATGTCTATATCAAATTAGATGTAAAAGTATATTAAACATTATTAGTGATACTAAACCTTATCTGATAATAATTTTTTAGAGTAAGGTCAAAATTAATATTGTAATGGGAATAACTAACCATTATTGTTAACAATGAATAAATTCGTCCGTTCTTCACACAAGTGAGTATAAAAATATAAGACGCCAGGAAGTTGGATTTTGGTCCGAAACTAAAAAATTTTCCGCCGCCGAGAGTTGAACCCGAAAGTTCTCATCATTGAAATCGTCTGGGTGCTACTGCGGATGGTGAAATTGCTGATTGCTTTTCTCAAAACTTATATTATTATTATATTAAATTTTGGTTGATGTTTCGATAGACAAGTTCCAGTATTTGTTATATCATGATATTTTTCTTCAAATCTAAAAATGAGTATTTTATTGAAGTAAAATATTTTTCTTCAGTTTTATGTATATATCAAATTAAATGAAAAGCATATTAAACATTATTAGCGATACTAAACCTTATTAGATAATAATTTGTTATAGTAAGGTCAAAATTAATATTGTAATGGGAATAACTAACCATTATTGTTAACAATGAATAAATTCGTTCATTCTTCACACAACTGAGTATAAAAATATATGACGCAAAAAAGTTGGATTTTGGTGCGAAACTAAAATATTTTCCGCAGCTGGGAGTTAAACCCAGAAGTTCTCATCATTGAAATCGCCTGGGTGCTACTGCGGATGGTGAAATTGTTGATTTCTTTTCTCGAAACTTATATTATTATTATCTTAAATTTTGGTTGTTGTTTTGATAGACAAGTTCCAGAATTTGTTATATCATCATATTTTTCTTCAAATCTAAAAATGAGTATTTTATTGAAGTAAAATATTTTTCTTCAGTTTTATGTATATATCAATTAAATGTAAAAGTATATTAAACATTATTAGTGATACTAAACCTTATCTGATAATAATTTGTTAGAGTAAGGTCAAAATTAATATTGTAATGGGAATAACTAACCATTATTGTTAACAATGAATAAATTCGTCCGTTCTTCACACATGTGAGTATAAAAATATAAGACGCCAGGAAGTTGGATTTTGGTCCGAAACTAAAAAATTTTCCGTAGCCGGGAGTTGAACCCAGAAGTTCTCATCATTGAAATCGCCTGGGTGCTACTGCGGATGGTGAAATTGCTGATTGCTTTTCTCGAAACTTATATTATTATTATCTTAAATTTTGGTTGATGTTTTGATAGACAAGTTCCAGAATTTGTTATATCATGGTATTTTTCTCAATTTCTAAAAATGAGTATTTTATTGAAGTTAAATATTTTTCTTCTAGTTTTATGTATATATCAAATTAAATGTAAAAGTATATTAAACATTATTAGTGATACTAAACCTTATCTGATAATAATTTGTTAGAGTAAGGTCAAAATTAATATTGTAATGGGAATAACTAACCATTATTGTTAACAATGAATAAATTCGTCCGTTCTTCACACAAGTGAGTATAAAAATATAAGACGCCAGGAAGTTGGATGTTGGTCCGAAACTAAAAAATTTTCCGCAGTCGGGAGTTGAACCCAAAAGTTCTCATCATTGAAATCTCCTGTGTGCTACTCTGGATGGTGAAATTGCTGATTGCTTTTCTCGAAACTTATATTATTATTATCTTAAATTTTGGTTGTTGTTTTGATAGACAAGTTCCAGTATTTGTTATATCATGATATTTTTCTTCAAATCTAAAAATGAGTATTTTATTGAAGTAAAATATTTTTCTTCAGTATATTAAACATTATTAGCGATACTAAACCTTATTAGATAATAATTTGTTATAGTAAGGTCAAAATTAATATTGTAATTGGAATAACTATCCATTATTGTTAACAATGAATAAATTCGTTCATTCTTCACACAACTGAGTATAGAAATATATGACGCCAAAAAGTTGGATTTTGGTGCGAAACTAAAATATTTTCTGCAGCCGGGAGTTGAACCCGGAAGTTCTCATCATTGAAATCGCCTGGGTGCTAATGCGGATGGTGAAATTGTTGATTTCTTTTCTCGAAACTTATATTATTATTATCTTTAATTTTGGTTGTTGTTTTGATAGACAAGTTCCAGAATTTGTTATATCATGATATTTTTCTCCAATAATAAAAATGATTATTTTATTGAAGTTAAATTTTTTTCTTCAGTTTTATGTCTATATCAAATTAAATGTAAAAGTATATTAAACATTATTAGAGATACTAAACCTTATTTGATAATAATTTGTTAGAGTAAGGTCAAAATTAATATTGTAAAGGGAATAACTAACCATTATTGTTAACAATGAATAAATTCGTCCGTTCTTCACAGAAGTGAGTATAAAAATATAAGACGGCAGGAACTTGGATTTTGGTCCGAAACAAAAAAATTTTCCGCAGCCGGGAGTTGAACCCGGAAGTTCTCATCATCGAAATCGCCTGGGTGCTACTGCGGATGGTGAAATTACGGATTTCTTTTCTCGAAACATATATTATTATTATCTTAAATTTTGGTTGATGTTTTGATAGACAAGTTCCATAATTTGTTATATCATGATATTTTTCTTCAATTCTAAAAATGAGTATTTTATTGAAGTTAAATATTTTTCTTCAGTTTTATGTATATATCAAATTAAATGTAAAAGTATATTAAACATTATTAGTGATACTAAACCTTATTAGATATTATTTTGTTAGAGTAAGGTCAAAATTAATATTGTAATGGGAATAACTAACCATTATTGTTAACAATGAATAAATTCGTCCGTTCTTCACACAAGTGAGTATAAAAATATAAGACGCCAGGAAGTTGCATTTTGGTCCAAAACTAAAAAATTTTCCACAGCCGGGAGTTGAACCCGGAAGTTCTCATCATTGAAATCGCCTGGGTGCTACTGCGAATGGTGAAATTGCTGATTGCTTTTCTCGAAACTTATATTATTATTATCTTAAATTTTGGTTGATGTTTTGATAGACAAGTTCCAGTATTTGTTATATCATGATATTTTTCTTCAATTCTAAAAATGAGTATTTTATTGAAGTAAAATATTTTTCTTCAGTTTTATGTATATATTGTAAAACCCGGTTAATTAACGGCTAATTAACCCATAAATGAGAATTTATTCTAGAAAGCCCAAAATGTTATTTTTGTGGCTAAATGTGGTAGAGGAGATTGAGACGAGAATTTCGGTACCAATTTCGTAGAATTCGGACCAAGATTGGACCGAACGGGCCAAACCGGGCCAATTGGACCCAAAGTGGGCCCTTGGCCCAACATAACTTAACCAAAACCCTAGTTTTCAGCACTCTCTCTCCTCATTTGTTACACACACAAGGTGAAATTAGAGAGAAAGGGAGGAAGAACACTCTCTCAAGTTCTCTCCCTTGGTTGATCTTCAAACCACCATAACTTTTGATCTAGAGCTCCGATTGCCGCTCCGTTTGCGGCCACACGTTCACCGTGGAGAGCTCTACAAAACCCATACAATTAATCTTGAGGTAAGCCATGTTTTGCTCTTCGAAATTCCAGCCTTGTTTTCGAGTTTTATGAGCAAAAATGTTGAGATTTTGGGTTCTTTGATGTTATAGGACCCAACTCTCTTGAAGGAGAAGGTTAATCTTGTCTCCTTGGACCTTGGTGGTGGTGAAAAATCTGTTCTTGGAGGTGTTGAGGCCTTGAGAGCTTGTGGATAGGTGATTTGGAAGTGCTCCGGTGGAGCTTGGGAAAATCGGCTAAGGTATGGTTTCGGTTTCCCGTATCTAATATGTAATGTGGTAGGAAATACTTAGGCTAGAGGCCCTAAGATAGGCATTGAATGGTTGATGTTGATTAATGATTGAGATATATGATGTGGTCATATATGTGATGATGGTTATTGATGCCTTGGTGGTATGATGTATGAGAAATATGCATGTTGTGTTATATGCTTGATGATTGGTTATGGTTGAATTGTGGGTTGAACCATGTTGATGGTGAGTATGATGTTGATTGTGTACAATAATGATTTATTGGAATTGGTGTTGTTGAGAATTGGCATGAGTAAGAGTATGTGATATGTATTTGAGTTTGAGCCACTTGGGTGAAGTGGGTTAGAATGATGAGATAGTGATTTTGTATGTTGTGATAAAGTGTCAATGTGTGAGTTGAGGAGGCTTGATGTTGAAATTGATGTATTTTAATTGATTTCAAAGGAAAGGGATGAAAATGGCATGTTTTGATTGATTTTGAAAAGAGTTGGAAATG
>NW_026265079.1:23048-24379 GCF_000817695.3 Arachis duranensis | reverse complement strand
CCCTCTGAAATGTTTTCAGAGTGGGTACAGTTAGACATTTTCTACTATGGGCTTACAGAAAAAGCTCAGATGTCTTTAGACCACTCAGCTGGTGGATCTATACACATGAGGAAGACAATTGAAGAAGCTCAAGAGCTTATAGACACTGTTGCTAGAAACTAATATTTGTATTCTAGCAATGAGTTCTCTCCAAAAGAGGAAGTCATGACAGTAGTCACTGACCCTAGTCCTCAAAAACAGATAATTGAGCTTAATCAACAATTGCTCCTGATGACTGAACAGTTAGCAGACTTTAAAGAGATGCTCTATGAAACTAAAGTTGCTAACAAGAGCATAGAACTGTAGTTGAATCAAGCAAAACAGCAAATATCTGAACAGATAATAGAGGAATGTCAAGCAGTTCAACTGAGGAGTGGGAAGACACTGAATAACACTGCTCAAGGTAGCAAAAAGCCAAACAATGAACAATTGACAGGGGACAACCAAACCATTGTTCAAAATCCCTCTGAGGACAGTAAGAGCCCAGAGAGGAATGTTATTGGCGTTCAAACGCCAGAAAGGGAAGGAAAGCTGGCGTTAAACGCCCATTCCTTGCCCAGTTCTGGCGTTCAAATGCCAGAAAAGGGGGAAAAGTTGGCGTTAAACGCCCAATTTCCACCCAGTCCTGGCGTTCAGACGCCTAGGGAGAATCAGACACCTGAGAGTGCTGACAGTAATCCCTCTAACAAGGGTTCTTCAACCACTTCTATAAGGAATAAACCTGCAGCATCTAAGGTTGAAGAATATAAAGCCAAAATGCCTTATCCTCAAAAACTCCGCCAAGCGGAGCAGGATAAGCAATTTGCCCGCTTTGCAGACTATCTAAGGACTCTTGTGAGGACATGATTGTCAAGGTTGGGCCATTTGCCTTTCCAACTGACTTTGTGGTGCTGGAAATGGAGGAGCACAAGAGTGCAACTCTCATTCTAGGAAGACCTTTCCTAGCAACTGGACGAACTCTCATTGATGTACAAAAAGGGGAAGTAACCTTGAGAGTCAATGAGGATGAGTTCAAGTTGAATGCTGTAAAAGCTATGCAGCATCCAGACACACCAAATGACTGCATGGGCGCTGACATTATTGACTCTCTGGTAGAAGAGATCAATATGGCTGAAAGCCTAGAATCAGAGCTTGAGGACATCTTCAAAGATGCTCAAACTGATCAAGAAGGACCAGAGAAAGCAAAGGAATTTTCAAAAATTCCTCAGGAGGAGGATAAGCCTCCCAAGCCTGAACTCAAACCACTACCACCATCCCTGAAATATGCATTTCTGGGAGGGGGTGAAACTTTT
>NW_026265079.1:22418-22973 GCF_000817695.3 Arachis duranensis | reverse complement strand
AGCACTGATTCAAGTGCTAAGGACACACAAGAGAGCTCTTGGGTGGTCCATAAGTGATCTCAAGGGCATTAGGCCAGCTAGATGCATGCACAAGATCCTGTTGGAGGATAATGCCAAACCAGTGGTCCAACCACAGAGGAGGCTAAATCCTGCCATGAAGGAGGTGGTGCAGAAAGAGGTCACTAAATTACTAGAGGCTGGAATTATTTATCCTATTTCTGATAGCCCCTGGGTGAGCCCTGTCGAAGTTGTTCCCAAAAAGGGAGGCATGACAGTGATTCATAATGAAAAAAATGAACTGGTTCCTACAAGGTCAGTCACAGGGTGGCGCATGTGTATTGACTACAGAAGGCTCAATACAGCCACCAGAAAGGATCATTTTCCTTTACCATTCATAGACCAAATGCTGGAAAGACTAGCTGGCCATGATTATTACTGCTTTTTGGATGGCTATTCAGGCTACAACCAAATTGCAGTGGACCCTCAGAACCAAGAGAAAACAGCATTCACTTGCCCTTCTGGCGTGTTTTCCTATAGGAGGATGCCTTTTGGTCT
>NW_026265079.1:21885-22212 GCF_000817695.3 Arachis duranensis | reverse complement strand
TTAAACTGGGAGAAATGTCACTTTATGGTGACAGAAGGAATTGTCCTTGGGCACAAAATTTCAAGCAAGGGAATAGAGGTGCATAAGGCAAAGGTAGAGGTAATTGAAAAATTACCACCACCAGCCAATGTCAAGGCAATCAGAAGCTTTCTGGGGCATGCAGGATTCTACAGAAGGTTTATAAAGGATTTTTCGAAAATTGCAAAACCTCTGAGCAACCTGTTAGCTACTGACACACCATTTGTGTTTGATACACAGTGTCTGTAGGCATTTGAGACCCTGAAAGCTAAGCTGGTCACAGCACCAGTCATCTCTGCACCAGATTGG
>NW_026265079.1:19351-21587 GCF_000817695.3 Arachis duranensis | reverse complement strand
ACAAAAAGTTCATTGTTAATGGACAGAGAATCAAGCATTATCTTGAAGGAAATTTTGAGCAGGAATTCTCAAAACTGAGACTTGAGTGATTCTCAGTAAAGGTCCAGCTAAAGACAGTAAAGAAGCGCTTGCTGGGAGGCAACCCAGTCATTAGGAGGTTATATGTTTTGTTTTTACAGAGGCAAGTATCAAACATGAAGGAATTCACAGAGTTGCAGAAGGATTCAGCTCAAAAAGCAGAGAAAAAGAGCTTACTGGCGAAAAAACGCCAGTAAGGGGCATTTTGGGCGTTAAACGCCAGAATGGGCACCATTTTGGGCGTTTAACGCCAGGTGTGCAGCATCCTGGGCGTTCAGAAAAACGCCCAGTGATAAAGGATTTCTGGCGTTTAACGCCAGCCAGGGCACCTGGCTGGGCGTTAAACGCCCAAAAGGGGCACCAAATGGGCGTTAAACGCCAGAATGGGTGCCATTCTGGGCGTTTAACGCCAGTAAGGTGGGGGGGACCACAATTTTGTTTTCAAATCAGATTTTTTCAAACTCTCCTTTTCTCACCCATATTTTTCTACAAAAATACATTTCAATCTCTCATCATTCACTTTCAAATTTTCAAATATCTAAAATCATTCTTCAAATCTTTCAAATCATTCCCAAATTTTGTTCAAAAAACTCACCTTTCTCTCAATTTCTCTCCATATCTTCTCAAATCTCTTTTCAAATTTCTTTTTTTTTCGAAAACTCCCCTCCCCACCTTATAAATACAAGTTTGGCTCCCTCTTCCCACCACACCATTCGAATTTCCTCTTCCTCTCTCTCTCTTCTTTCCTTTCTTTTGCTTGAGGACAAGCAAAGCTCTAAGTTTGGTGTGCTTTTCCGTGATCACTAAGCCAAGATTCATCAAGATCATGGCTCCTAAAGGAAAACAAACCAATTTAAGAGGAAAGAAAGAGAATAATCCAAAGAATCTTTGGAAACAAGAGAAGTTCTTAACCAAAGAACATGAAGACCATTATCACAAAATAATGGGTCTGAGGTCAGTGATCCCGGAAGTTAAATTTGATCTGAAAGAAGATGAATATCCGGGGATCTAAGAGCAAATTCGAAACAGAGGATGGGAAGTTCTGACCAATCCTGAAATAAAGGTTGGAAGGAACATGGTTCAGGAATTTTACTCTAATCTGTGGCTAACAGATAAGCAGAGAATGACTGGAACTGCTTACCATACCTACAAAACCATGGTCAGAGGGAAAGTTATGTACTTCCATCTGGACAAAATAAGAGAAATCTTCAAATTACTTCAACTGCAAAATGATCCTGATTCCTTCAATAGGAGGATGGTGAGAGCAGATAAAAGGTTGGATCAAGTTCTAGAGGACATATGCCTCCCTGGAACTAAATGGATAACCAATTCTAAGGGTGTCCCAAACCAACTCAAGAGGGGAGACCTCAAACCAATGCAAGAGGTTGGCTAGACTTTATTGGGCGTTCCATACTACCCACTAGCAACCGTTCTGAGGTCACCATCAAGAGAGCAGTGATGATTCATTGTACATTTGCCCGTGGAACTGGAACATAAAGCCTACTGGGCAACCAGATTCCTAAACATGGATGCACAGTTGGCTGGTGAAAAACGATTACTCCAGCTAAATGAGCTAGAGGAGTTCAGACTCAATGCCTTTGAAAATGCAAAAATTTATAAGGAAAAGGCAAAGAAATGGCATGACAAGAAGTTGTCAACCAGAGTCTTTGAGCCAGGACAAAAAGTCCTGCTCTTCAACTCTAGGCTCAGACTATTTCCAGGAAAACTCAAATCCCGGTGAAGGGGTCCGTATGTGATTACAGGAGTGTCACCATATGAATATGTTTGTGATTACAAGAGTGTCACCATATGGATATGTTGAGCTTCAGGATACTGACTCTGACAAGAAGTTCATTGTTAATGGACATAGGATCAAACATTATCTTGAAAGCAATTTTAAGCAAGAATGCTCAAAACTGAGACCTGAGTGATTCTCAGTGAAAGTCCAGCTAAAGACAGTAAAGAAGCGCTTGCTGGGAGGCAACCCAGTCATTAGAAAGTTGTATGAATTGTTCTTACAGAGGCAAGTATCAAAAATGAAGGAATTCACAGAGTTACAAAAGAATTCAGCTCAAAAAGCAGAGAAAAAGAGCTTACTGGCAAAAAAATGCCAGTAAGGGGCATTTTGGGCGTTAAACGCCAGAATGGGTGCCATTCT
>NW_026265079.1:18662-19295 GCF_000817695.3 Arachis duranensis | reverse complement strand
CATTCTGGGCGTTTAACGCCAGGAATGGTGCCATTTTGGGCGTTAAACGCCAGAATGGGCACCATTCTGGGCGTTTAACGCCAGGTGTGCAGCATCCTGGGCGTTCAGAAAAACGCCCAGTGATAAAGGATTTCTGGCGTTAAATGCCCAAAAGGGGCACCAAATGGGCGTTAAACGCCAGAATGGGTGCCATTCTGGGCGTTTAACGCCAGAAAGGTGGGGGGACCACAATTTTGTTTTCAACTCAGATTTTTTCAAACTTTCCTTTTGTTTCCCATATTTTTCTACAAAAACACATTTCAATCTCTCATCATTCACTTTCAAATTTTCAAAAATTTAAAATCATTCTTCAAATCTTCCAAATCATTCCCAAATTTTGCTCAAAAAAACTCACCCTTCTTTCAATTTCTTTCCATATCTCCGCAAATCTCCTTTCAAACTTTTCTTTTTTTTTTCGAAAATCTCTCCCCCCACTATATAAATAAACGTTTGCCACCCCTCATCCCCCACACCATTCGAATTTACTCTTCCTCTCTCTCTCTTCTTTCTTTTCTTTTGCTTGAGGACAAGCAAACCTCTAAGTTTGGTGTGCTTTTCCGTGATCACTAAGCCAAGATTCATCAAGATCATGGC
>NW_026265079.1:17148-18324 GCF_000817695.3 Arachis duranensis | reverse complement strand
ACTAAGTGGATAACCAATTCAAAGGGTGTCCCAAACCAACTCAAGAGGGGAGACCTCAAACCAATTGCAAGAGGTTGGCTAGACTTTATTGGGCGTTCCATATTGCCCACTAGCAACCGTTCTGAGGTCACCATCAAGTGAGCAGTGATGATTCATTGCATTATGCTTGGAAAAGAAGTGGAGGTTCATCATGTGATTGCTTGTGAGATCTACACAATTGCAAATAAAAATTCCACTAAAGCCAAATTGGCTTACCCAAGCTTGATCTCCTTGCTCTGTAAAGAGGCTGGGGTGAAGATGGGAGTAGATGAGTTCATACCCATTGAACACCCAATCACCAAGAAGTCAATGGAAGGACAAATGCAAGACAACTCTATCAAGAGGAGGGCGCATGAATTCCTCCTTGAATTCCCAAGAATTGACTACTGGACCAGCCTAGAAGCATCTATCACCAAGTTGCAAGAGACTATGGAGCAACTAAAGGAAGAACAGCAGAATCAGAACTGCATGCTCTGCAAATTGCTGAAGGAACAAGAGAAGCAGGGGCGTGATCTCAAAGAGTTGAAACGCCAAAAGCTCTCCTCTCAAGTTGAGGGAGCATCCACTTCTCAAAATCAAGGTTGTTGAGTCCTAACTCTGTGAAAACCTCTATCATTAGGAGCCTATGTTTTTGCGTTTTTTTTTTCTCTTTTATTTTGTTTTCTATTTTTATTTTTACTTTTTAATCTCATCTTATAGTTATCTTTGAGTCTTGTTCTTAATTCATAATTAATAAAATTGAAATTTTATGCCTTAAAGATATGAATATCCTATGAATCCATCACCTCTCTTAAATGAAAAATGCTTTAATCACAAAAGAACAAGAAGTACAGGATTTCGAAATTTATCATTAAAACTAGTTGAATTAGTTGATGTGGTGACAATACTTTTTGTTTTCTGAATGAATGCTTGAACAGTGCATATGTCTTTTGAATTTGTTGTTTTGAGAATGTTAAAATTGTTGCCTCTTGAAAGAATGAGGAAAAAGAGAACTGTTATTGAGGATCTAAAAATCATTAGATTGATTCTTGAAGCAAGAAAAAGTAGTGAAAAAAAAACAAAAAAAAATTTCAAAAAAAAAAAGAGAAGGAGAAAAGAAAAAGAAATAGAAAGAAATAAAGTTGTGATCCAAGGCAA
>NW_026265079.1:16679-17052 GCF_000817695.3 Arachis duranensis | reverse complement strand
AATCTGAAAGGGTTCACCCAATTATGTGTCTGTGGCATGTATGTATCCGGTGGTAATACTGGAAGACAGAGTGCTTTGGGCCACATCCAAGACTCATACACTAGCTATGTTCAAGAATCATTATGCTCAACTAAGAGAATCAATAACACTATCTGAGTTCTGAGTTCTTATAGATGCCAATCATTCTGAACTTCAAGGGATAGAGTGAGATGCCAAAACTGTTCGGAGGCAAAAAGCTACTAGTCCCGCTCATCTAATTGGAGCTACGTTTCCTTGATAATTTGGAGTCTATAGTATATTCTCTTCTTTTTATCCTATTTTGATTTTCAGTTGCTTGGGGACAAGCAACAATTTAAGTTTGGTGTTGTGATGA
>NW_026265079.1:13538-16039 GCF_000817695.3 Arachis duranensis | reverse complement strand
GAATCTTCGTGGTATAAGCTAGAACTGATGGCGGCATTCAAGAGAATCCGGAAGGTCTAAACCTTGTCTGTGGTATTCTGAGTAGGATTCGATGATTGAATGACTGTGACGTGCTTCAATCTCCTGAAGGCGGGGCGTTAGTGACAGACGCAAAAGAATCACTGGATTCTATTCCGGCCTGACCGAGAACCGACAGCTGAATTCCGCGTGCTGTGACAGAGCATATGCAATCGTTTTCACTGAGAGGATGGGAGGTAGCCATTGACAACGGTGAAACCCTACATACAGCTTGCCATGGAAGGAGCCTTGCGTGTCTGAAGAAGAAGACAGTAGGAAAGCAGAGATTCAGAAGATGGAGCATCTCCAAAACCTCAACCTATTCTCTATTACTACAAAACAAGTAACCATTTCATGTTCTTTTGCTTTTCACAATCAATCCTGATAATTTCTGATATCCTGACTAAGATTTACAAGATAACCATAGCTTGCTTCAAGCCGACAATCTCTGTGGGATCGACCCTTGCTCACGCAAGGTATTACTTGGACGACCCAGTACACTTGCTGGTTAGTTGTGCGGAGTTGCAAAAAGTGTGATTGCAATTTCGTGCACCAGGCTGTAATTGTTTATGAATATTGGCTGGTTCTGGATTGAACTGTGAGCCGGAATAACTGTGTATGCTATGAATATTGGCTGGTTCTGGATTGAACCGTGAGCCGGAATAGCTGTGTATGCTATGAATTTTGGCTGGTTATGAATTTAACCGTAAGCCGGAATGGCTGATATGGATGTTGATCCATGGATGAGAATTCATGCATGTTTATGCTGAATTATTGATAATTGTGATTTGCAATTCCACTATCTGAGATACGAGTTTCCCTGGGTAGTAGCAGTGGCTAGCCACCACGTGCTCCAGGTTGAGACTTGATACTCTGTTGACCCTATGTCGTAAGTGTGGCCGGGCACTGTGAAAGACCCGGATGAGCTCGCCCCCGTATATATTCACCAGTGAGGGTGATGGATATAGATCATGATTATGATCAAGTTTATGACGAATATAACTCGAGTTGGGGATGCATGACAGAGGAACAGTCCAATGGTTAGCGACCAGGACTTGTCGGGTTGGCTCTATAACCGAAAAGATGATATCATCAGCCACTAGGGACAGGCATTCATCATATGCATACTATATGAATTGTTTGAGATTGCCTATTTGACTGCATATTACTTGTTAATTGTCTAAATGCTTTACTTGTTCCTATTTGTATATTTCTTGCTTGATATAACTGTGTTTGCTATATTATACTCCTACTGATGGTTGGGAGGTCTGAAGGAATTGGAAAGGGAAGTATTAGTTGGACTGAAGAATCTTTAGTCAGATGCCCTTTATGGTTTAGCTTGTTTATAAGCTTTGATATTATATGGAGGAAGTTCTAGGATTGCCTTTGGCTTTCCTCCATTATTATGTATTATATATGTGGAAGCTGTTACCATGCTGGGGACCTCTGGTTCTCACCCATGCGGATTTTGTAGTTTTCAGATGCAGGACGTAAGGCTCCTCGCTGAAGCATGCTGGAGACTTCTGGATTAGCGAAGATCCTTGGTTCTTGGGACTTTACTTTTGCGAAGATCCTTTGTTCTCGGGGCTATGTTTTGGTTTATATGTTTTGCTTAGATACTTTTATCTCCATTAAATAATACAAACTGTGATGACTCCTCTTATGGGAGATTTTGGAGAATAGGTTTTACGTATTTGTGTCCCTTTGGGTTTCCTTGGGGTTTTCCTTAATTTTATCATATGTATATATTGTTATGCTCGGACCGGTTATCTTCGCAGCCGGACCTTGAGTCTTGATATTTCTGTTTTTGACACTCCTTTGTACATATATAATCACGCGTTGGTTATCCTTGTTCGTTACGTTATCGATCGGAGTGTTGCGCTTTTGAGTTGCGGTTTTTGTTTACCCCTTTTTCTACAAAGGCTCCTAGTTATAATCAATCATTCATACTACTATATGTACCAAATTTCTTATTTTAGAGGACGTAATACCTTGCCATCTCTGAATTATGACTTAAGCATAAGACTCTGTATGGTGGGGTGTTACATATATCAAATTAAATGAAAAGTATATTAAACATTATTAGCGATACTAAACCTTATTAGATAATAAATTGTTATAGTAAGGTCAAAATTAATATTGTAATGGGAATAACTAACCATTATTGTTAACAATGAATAAATTTGTTCATTCTTCACACAACTGAGTATAAAAATATATGACGCCAAAAAGTTGGATTTTGGTGTGAAACTAAAATATTTTCCGCAGTCGGGAGTTGAACCCGGAAGTTCTCATCATTGAAATCGCCTGGGTGCTACTGTGGATGGTGAAATTGTTGATTTCTTTTCTTAAAACTTATATTATTATTATCTTAAATTTTGGTTGTTGTTTTGATAGACAAGTTCCAGAATTTGTTATATCATGATATTTTTCTCCAATTCTAA
>NW_026265079.1:11960-13187 GCF_000817695.3 Arachis duranensis | reverse complement strand
GATACTAAACCTTATTAGATAATAATTTGTTATAGTAAGGTCAAAATTAATATTGTAATGGGAATAACTAACCATTATTGTTAACAATGAATAAATTCGTTCATTCTTTACACAACTGAGTATAAAAATGTATGACGCAAAAAATTTGGATTTTGGTGCGAAACTAAAATATTTTCCGCAGCTGGGAGTTGAACCCGGAAGTTCTCATCATTTAAATCGCCTGGGTGCTACTGCGGATGGTGAAATTGTTGATTTCTTTTCTCGAAACTTATATTATTATTATCTTAAATTTTGGTTGTTATTTTGATAGACAAGTTCCAGTATTTGTTATATCATAATATTTTTCTTCAAATCTAAAAATGAGTATTTTATTGAAGTAAAATATTTTTCTTCAGTTTTATGTATATATCAAATTAGATGAAAAGTATATTAAACATTATTAGCGATACTAAACCTTATTAGATAATAATTTGTTATAGTAAGGTCAAAATTAATATTGTAATGGGAATAACTAACCATTATTGTTAACAATGAATAAATCCGTTCATTCTTCACACAACTGAGTATAAAAATATATGACGCCAAAAAGTTGGATTTTGGTGCGAAACTAAAATATTTTCCCCAGCCGAGAGTTGAACCCGGAAGTTCTCATCGTTGAAATTGCCTGGGTGCTACTACAGATGGTGAAATTGTTGATTTCTTTTCTCGAAACGTATATTATTATTATCTTAAATTTTGGTTGTTGTTTTGATAGACAAGTTCCAGAATTTGTTATATCATGATATTTTTCCCCAATTCAAAAAATGAGTATTTTATTGAAGTTAAATATTTTTCTTCAGTGTTATGTCTATATCAAATTAGATGTAAAAGTATATTAAACATTATTAGTGATACTAAACCTTATTTGATAATAATTTGTTAGAGTAAGGTCAAAATTAATATTGTAATGGGAATAACTAACCATTATTGTTAACAATGAATAAATTCGTCCGTTCTTCACACATGTGAGTATAAAAATATAAGACGCCAGGAAGTTGGATTTTGGTCCGAAACTAAAAAATTTTCCGCAGCCGGGAGTTGAACCCGGAAGTTCTCATCATTCAAATCGCCTGGGTGCTACTGCGGATGGTGAAATTGCTGATTGCTTTTCTCGAAACTTATATTATTATTATCTTAAATTTTGGTTGATGTTTTGATAGACAAGTTCCAGAATTTGTTATATCATGG
>NW_026265079.1:6149-10525 GCF_000817695.3 Arachis duranensis | reverse complement strand
TGCTTATTGCTTTTCTCGAAACTTATATTATTATTATCTTAAATTTTGGTTGATGTTTTGATAGACAAGTTCCAGAATTTGTTATATCATGATATTTTTCTCAATTTCTAAAAATGAGTATTTTATTGAAGTTAAATATTTTTCTTCAGTTTTATGTATATATCAAATTAAATGTAAAAGTATATTAAACATTATTAGTGGTACTAAACCTTATTTGATAATAATTTTTTAGAGTAAGGTCAAAATTAATATTGTAATGGGAATAACTAACCATTATTGTTAACAATGAATAAATTCGTCCGTTCTTCACACAAGTGAGTATAAAAATATAAGATGCCAGGAAGTTGGATTTTGGTCCCTAACTAAAAAATTTTCCGCAGCCGGGAGTTGAACCCGGAAGTTCTCATCATTGAAATCACCTGGGTGCTACTTGGGATGGTGAAATTGCTGATTGCTTTTCTCAAAACTTATATTTTTATTATCTTAAATTTTTTGTTGATGTTTTGATAGACAAGTTCCAGTATTTGTTATATCATGATATTTTTCTTCAATTCTAAAAATGAGTATTTTATTGAAGTAAAATATTTTTCTTCAGTTTTATGTATATATCAAATTAAATGAAAAGTATATTAAACATTATTAGCGATACTAAACCTTATTAGATAATAATTTGTTATAGTAAGGTCAAAATTAATATTGTAATGGGAGTAACTAACCATTATTGTTAACAATGAATAAATCCGTTCATTCTTCACACAACTGAGTATAAAAATATATGATGCCAAAAAGTTGGATTTTGGTGCGAAACTAAAATATTTTCCGCAGCCGAGAGTTCAACCCGGAAGTTCTCATCGTTGAAATTGCCTGGGTGCTACTGCGGATGGTGAAATTGTTGATTTCTTTTCACGAAACTTATATTATTATTATCTTAAATTTTGGTTGTTGTTTTGATAAACAAGTTCCAGAATTTGTTATATCATGATATTTTTCCCCAATTCTAAAAATGAGTATTTTATTGAAGTTAAATATTTTTCTTCATTTTTATGTCTATATCAAATTAAATGTAAAAGTATATTAAACATTATTAGTGATACTAAACCTTATCTGATAATAATTTGTTAGAGTAAGGTCAAAATTAATATTGTAATGGGAATAACTAACCATTATTGTTAACAATGAATAAATTCGTCCGTTCTTCACACATGCGAGTATAAAAATATAAGACGCCAGGAAGTTGGATTTTGGTCCGAAACTAAAAGATTCTCCGCAGCCGGGAGTTGAACCCGGAAGTTCTCGTCATTGAAATCGCCTGGGTGCTACTGCGGATAGTGAAATTGCTGATTGCTTTTCTCGAAACTTATATTATTATTATCTTAAATTTTGGTTGATGTTTTGATAGACAAGTTCCAGAATTTGTTATATCATGATATTTTTCTCAATTTCTAAAAATGAGTATTTTATTGAAGTTAAATATTTTTCTTAAGTTTTATGTATATATCAAATTAAATGTAAAAGTATATTAAACATTATTAGTGATACTAAACCTTATTTGCTAATAATTTGTTAGAGTAAGGTCCAAATTAATATTGTAATGGGAATAACTAACCATTATTGTTAACAATGAATAAATTCGTCCGTTCTTCACTCAAGTGAGTATAAAATTATAAGACGCCAGGAAGTTGGATTTTGGTCCAAAACTAAAAAATTTTCCGCCGTCGGGAGTTGAACCCGGAAGTTCTCATCATTGAAATCACCTGGGTGCTACTTGGGATGGTGAAATTGCTGATTGCTTTTCTCGAAACTTATATTATTATTATCTTAAATTTTTTGTTGATGTTTTGATAGACAAGTTCCAGTATTTGTTATATCATAATATTTTTCTTCAAATCTAAAAATGAGTATTTTATTGATGTAAAATATTTTTCTTCAGTTTTATGTATATATCAAATTAAATGAAAAGTATATTAAACATTATTAGCGATACTAAACCTTATTAGATAATAATTTGTTATAGTAAGGTCAAAATTAATATTGTAATGGGAGTAACTAACCATTATTGTTAACAATGAATAAATCCGTTAATTCTTCACACAACTGAGTATAAAAATATATGACGCCAAAGAGTTGGATTTTGGTGCGAAACAAAAATATTCTCCGCAGCCGGGAGTTGAACCCGGAAGTTCTCATCATTGAAATCGCCTGGGTGCTACTGCGGATGGTGAAATTGTTGATTTCTTTTTTGGAATCTTATATTATTATTTTTATCTTAAATTTTGGTTGTTGTTTTGATAGACAAGTTCCAGAATTTGTTATATAATGATATTTTTCCCCAATTCTAAAAATGAGTATTTTATTGAAGTTAAATGTTTTCCTTCAGTTTTATGTATATATCAAATTAAATGAAAAGTATATTAAACATTATTAGCAATACTAAACCTTATTAGATAATAATTTGTTAGAGTAAGATCAAAATTAATATTGTCATGGGAATAACTAACCATTATTGTTAACAATGAATAAATTCGTCCGTTCTTCACACAAGTGAGTATAAAAATATAAGACGCCAGGAAGTTGCATTTTGGTCCGAAACTACAAAATTTTCTGCAGCCGGGAGTTGAACCCGGAAATTCTCATCATTGAAATCGCCTGGGTGCTACTGCGATAGTGAAATTGCTGATTGCTTTTCTCGAAACTTATATTATTATTAACTTAGATTTTGGTTGATGTTTTGATAGTCATGTTCGAGAATTTGTTATATCATGATATTTTTCACAATTTCTAAAAATGAGTATTTTATTGAAGTAAAATATTTTTCTTCAGTTTTATGTATATATCAAATTAAATGTAAAAGTATACTAAACATTATTAGTGATACTAAACCTTATTTGATAATAATTTGTTAGAGTAAGGTCAAAATTAGTATTGTAATGGGAATAACTAACCATTATTGTTAACAATGAATAAATTCGTCCGTTCTTCACACAAGTGAGTATAAAAATATAAGACGCCAGGAAGTTGCATTTTGGTCCGAAACTACAAAATTTTCTGCAGCCGGGAGTTGAACCCGGAAATTCTCATCATTGAAATCGCCTGGGTGCTACTGCGATAGTGAAATTGCTGATTGCTTTTCTCGAAACTTATATTATTATTATCTTAAATTTTGGTTGATGTTTTGATAGACAAGTTCCAGTATTTGTTATATCATAATATTTTTCTTCAATTCTAAAAATGAGTATTCTATTGAAGTAAAATATTTTTCTTCAGTTAAAATGAGTATTTTATTGAAGTTAAATATTTTTCTTCAGTTTTATGTCTATATCAAATTAAATGTAAAAGTATATTAAACATTATTAGTGATACTAAACCTTATTTGATAATAATTTTTAGAGTAAGGTCAAAATTAATATTGTAATGGGAATAACTAACCATTATTGTTAACAATGAATAAATTTGTCCTTTCTTCACACAAGTGAGTATAAAAATATAAGACGGCAGGAAGTTGGATTTTGGTCCGAAACAAAAAAATTTTCCGCAGCCGAGAATTGAACCCGGAAGTTCTCATCATCGAAATAGGCTGGGTGCTACTGCGGATGGTGAAATTGCTAATTGCTTTTCTCGAAACTTATATTATTATTATCTTAAATTTTGGTTGATGTTTTGATAGACAAGTTCCAGTATTTGTTATATCATGATATTTTTCGTCAATTCTAAAAATGAGTATTTTATTGAAGTAAAATATTTTTCTTCAGTTTTATGTATATATCAAATTAAATGAAAAGTATATTAAACATTATTAGCGATACTAAACCTTATTAGATAATAATTTGTTAAAGTAAGGTCAAAATTAATATTGTAATGGGAATAAATAACCATTATTGTTAACAATGAATAAATTCGTTCATTCTTCACACAACTGAGTATAAAAATCTATGACGCCAAAAAGTTGGAATTTGGTGCGAACTAAAATATTTTCCGTAGCCGGGAGTTGAACCCGAAAGTTCTCATCATTGAAATTGCCTGGGTGCTACTTCGGATGGTGAAATTGCTGATTCGTTTTCTCGAAACTTATATTATTATTATCTTAAATTTTGGTTGATGTTTTGATAGACAAGTTCCAGTATTTGTTATATCATGATATTTTTCTTCAATTCTAAAAATGAGTATTTTATTGAAGTAAAATATTTTTCTTCAGTTTTATGTATATATCAAATTAAATGAAAAGTATATTAAACATTATTAGCGATACTAAACCTTATTAGATAATAATTTGTTAAAGTAAGGTCAAAATTAATATTGTAATGGGAATAAATAACCATTATTGTTAACAATGAATAAATTCGTTCATTCTTCACACAACTGAGTATAAAAATATATGA
>NW_026265079.1:4652-5236 GCF_000817695.3 Arachis duranensis | reverse complement strand
AGCCGGGAGTTGAACCCGGAAGTTCTCATCATTGAAATCGCCTGGGTGCTATTGCGGATGGTGAAATTGCTGATTGCTTTTTTCGAAACTTATATTATTATTATCTTAAATATTGGTTGATGTTTTGATAGACAAGTTCCAGAATTTGTTATATCATGATATTTTTCTCAATTTCTAAAAATGAGTATTTTATTGAAGTTAGATATTTTTCTTCAGTTTTATGTATATATCAAATTAAATGTAAAAGTATATTAAACATTATTAGTGATACTAAACCTTATTTGATAATAATTTGTTAGAGTAAGGTCAAAATTATTATTGTGATGGGAATAACTAACCATTATTGTTAACAATGAATAAATTCGTTCATTCTTCACACAACTGAGTATAAAAATATATGACGCCAAAAAGTTGGATTTTGGTGCGAAACTAAAATATTTTCCGTAGCCGGGAGTTGAACCCAGAAGTTCTCATTATTGAAATCACCTGGGTGCTACTGCGGACGGTGAAATTGTTGATTTCTTTTTTCGAAACTTATATTATTATTGTCTTAAATTTTGGTTGTTGTTTTGATAGAAAAGTTC
>NW_026265079.1:1166-4504 GCF_000817695.3 Arachis duranensis | reverse complement strand
AAAGTATATTAAACATTATTAGTGATACTAAACCTTATTAGATAATAATTTGTTAGAGTAAGGTCAAAATTAATATTGTAAAGGGAATAACTAACCATTATTGTTAACAATGAATAAATTCGTCCGTTTTTCACACAAGTGAGTATAAAAATATAAGACGGCAGGAAGTTGGATTTTGGTCCGAAACAAAAAAATTTTCCGCAGCCGGGAATGGATTTTGGTGCGAAACTAAAATATCTTCCGCAGCCGGGAGTTGAACCTGGAAGTTCTTATCATTGAAATCGCCTGGGTGCTACTGCGGATGGTGAAATTGCTGATTGCTTTTTTCGTAACTTATATTATTATTATCTTAAATTTTGGTTGATGTTTTGACAGACAAGTTCCAGTATTTGTTATATCATGATATTTTCTTCAATTCTAAAAATGAGTATTTTATTGAAAAAAAATATTTTTCTTCAGTTTTATGTATATATCAAATTAAATGAAATGTATATTAAACATTATTAGTGATACTAAAGCTTATTTGATAATAATTTGTTAGAGTAAGGTCAAAATTAATATTGTATTGGGAATAACTAACCATTATTGTTAACAATGAATAAATTCGTCCGTTCTTCACACAAGTGAGTATAAAAATATAAGAAGCCAGGAAGTTGGATTTTGGTCCGAAACTAAAAAATTTTCCGCAGCCGGGAGTTGAACCCGGATGCTGACTGCTTTTCTCGAAATTAATATTTTTATTATCTTAAATTTTGGTTGATGTTTTGAAAGACAAGTTCCGGAATTTGTTATATGATGATATTTTTCTCCAATTCTCTAAATGAGTATTTTATTGAAGTTAAATATTTTTCTTCAGTTTTATGTCTATATCAAATTATATGTAAAAGTATATTAAACATTATTAGTGATACTGAACTTTATTTGATAATAATTTGTTAGAGTAAGGTCAAAATTAATATTGTAATGGGAATAAGTAACCATTATTGTTAACACTGAATAAATTCGTTCATTCTTCACACAACTGAGTATAAAAATATTTGACGCTAGAAAGTTGGATTTTGGTGCGAAACTAAAATATTTTCCGTAGCCGGGAGTTGAACCCAGAAGTTCTCATCATTGCAATCACCTGGGTGCTACTACGGACGGTGAAATTGTTGATTTCTTTTCTCGAAACTTATATTATTATTATCTTAAATTTTGGTTGTTGTTTTGATAGAAAAGTTCCAGAATTTGTTATATCATGATATTTTTCTCCAATTCTAAAAATGAGTATTTTATTGAAGTAAAATATTTTTCTTCAGTTTTATGTATATATCAAATTCAATGTAAAAGTATATTAAACATTATTAGTGATACTAAACCTTATTTGATAATAATTTGTTAGAGTAAGCTCAAAATTAATATTGAAATGGGAATAACTAACCATTATTGTTAAAAATGAATAAATTCGTCCGTTCTTCACACAAGTGAGTATAAAAATATAAGACGCCAGGAAGTTGGATTTTGGTCCGAAACTAAAAAATTTTCCACAGCCGGGAGTTGAACCCAGAAGTTCTCATCATTGAAATCTCTTGGGTGCTACTGCGGATGGTGAATTTGCTGACTGCTTTTCTCGAAATTAATATTTTTATTATCTTAAATTTTGGTTGATGTTTTGAAAGACAAGTTCCGGAATTTGTTATATGATGATATTTTTCTCCAATTCTCTAAATGAGTATTTTATTGAAGTTAAATATTTTTCTTCAGTTTTATGTATATATCAAATTAAATGTAAAAGTATATTAAACATTGTTAGTGATACTAAACCTTATTTGATAATAATTTGTTAGAGTAAGGTCAAAATTATTATTGTGATGGGAATAACTAACCATTATTGTTAACAATGAATAAATTCGTTCCTTCTTCACACAACTGAGTATAAAAATATATGACGCCAAAAAGTTGGATTTTGGTGCGAAACTAAAATATTTTCCGTAGCCGGGAGTTGAACCCAGAAGTTCTCATCATTGAAATCACCTGGGTGCTACTGCGGACGGTGAAATTGTTGATTTCTTTTCTCGAAACTTATATTATTATTATCTTAAATTTTGGTTGTTGTTTTGATAGACAAGTTCCAGAATTTGTTATATCATGATATTTTTCTCCAATAATAAAAATGATTATTTTATTGAAGTTAAATATTTTTCTTCAGTTTTATGTCTATATCAAATTAAATGTAAAAGTATATTAAACATTATTAGAGATACTAAACCTTATTTGATAATAATTTGTTAGAGTAAGGTCAAAATTAATATTGTGTAATACCCGGTCTAACCGAAATTAATTAAATAATGAGTTAAGTAGGAGCGAATATGGTTGGAAGATTTGGCGATTGGAATTTGATGATTTCAATGTGATATTTGGATTCAATGAATTTTTCCGAGTCGGAAAACATAGTTTTCTGCGTAAAAGCGCGCAGTGGAATTTTGACCGGCAGTACCGGCTGAGACCTGTCTGGTACTGCAGCTGAGAAAATTGATTATGAGTAAATAAGATTAAGAAATGAGGAATTTTAATTAGGGGAGGTAGAAATATTTAAAGTGCGATTTAGAGTGCTAATCTTAAAGGTTTTGGTCCAAAATTGGGCCAACGGACCAAAATAAGTGAACCGGGCCTAAGTGGGCCCAAGACCCAACATATATAAACATTAGTTATGAGCATTTCAGCTCATTTTTCCCTAAAGAAGGTGTGTGGGGCGCTGAATTGAGAAGAGAGAAGAGAAGAGAGAAAACCTAACTTTCCTTGATCTTTAAACCACCATAACTTGAGCTACGGAGCTCCGATTGACGAGCCGTTTGCGGCCACGCATCGCTCTTCTCATCCTCTACAATTCTATCTAAGTTTTGTGGTGAGTATTCCATTCATCTCTGCCCAGTTTTCGAAATTCCCCACTGTTACACGTTTTTGGGAAGTTAGTGTTGAAATCTTGTGATTTTGGGTGTTTAGGGATACTCCAACATGGATTCAAAGTGGGTTCTATCCCTTCTTCATATGGGCTGAGGTAAGAAGTGCTCAAACCCTTGTGATTTATCATCTTTATGAGCCCTAGGTTGATGTATGTATGTAATATTGGTTATGTTAGTGCATTTGATGGTTTTGGTGCACGATTGGGAGATTGGTGTTGCTTGAGGAGCTTTGGTAAGGCTTGAGGCTAAGGTTGGTGGAGACTTCTAAAGAAGAGGCTCAATTGATTTGGCTACAAGAGGTACAGTTTAAGTTTCATTTAAGTACCGTGTGGTGTGATGAGAATTCATAGGCTAGATGCCCCTAGGATTAAGTTTGGATTGTGTAAATGGTTG
>NW_026265079.1:0-404 GCF_000817695.3 Arachis duranensis | reverse complement strand
ATATATGTGATCATGATTATTGATGCCTTGATGGTATGATAATGCATGAGAGATATGTATGTTGTGATATATGTTTGAGGAATGATTGAGGTTGATTTGGGGATGAAACCACGTGATAGTGAGTATGATATTGATCATGTATAATAATGGTTGATTGGAAATAGTATTGTTGGAAATTGGGATGAGGAAGGATGTATAACATGTTGATGTGTTTGTAATTTAGCCATTTGTTTGAAATAGGTAAAAATGTTTGTAATTTAATCAAATCTACTTGCTCCGCAAGGGGTGTTTCTGTCCATGGTTAGCTACCAGGACGTGTCGGGTTGGCTATATAACCGACAAATGATATCATCAGCCATAGGGCAGGCATACATCATTTGCATATGTTTGAATTGTTTGGGTTT
>NW_026265078.1:38269-40067 GCF_000817695.3 Arachis duranensis | reverse complement strand
GGTTAACTTTTATACCCCTATTCTCAGAGTTCACGTTCTGATCTAGAAAATATACTTAGAAGATGAGTTCCATAGTTTTGGACAGGAAAGGAGGTAAAGCTTCTCTTAAAGCAATCGGGCAAATGCTAGTATACTAGCTTACTAGCTTTAGTAGCTTGTGTACTAGCCTCTAAAAGCAGGGGTAGGTTGATTTAGGATGCTAACTAAGTAGATGCGGAAGCGAGGTGCGAAAGCAAGCGGGCAACAAGTGGATTGGGCTAAGGCTTTATTTGCTCCTTAGGCTTTCCTGTTCGAAAAGGCATAGGAAGAGTTAAGCCAGCATAGAGCAAAGCTCAACCTTCTATTAACGGGGCTATTTGCTATAGTTCAAAAGCCCCGTTAATAGAAGGTCTGGAGACATGAGAAGGTGGTTTACTTACTTTTGTACTAGCGGAAGCGTACTTAGCATCATTTCCAGCATTTCCTACAAGTCGTGGTAGGTATCGACTGAGAGAAGCCACTTCGAGGGCCTTTCCAAACCTACCTACAACGCTTGGGCACCATTCAATCACCGAGGCGGAAAGGAATCAAATACAATCGGCACTTCCCTCCTATCTTAGTATAGCGTCGGGGGCACCTACCCTTCAGGGAGCGGGTTAGCGCTTATTATTAAAGCAATTAGAAAGGTCGAAAGATGAAAGAGCTAGTTAAGGCCAATACAAGCCTATTTTCCTTTGGTGATGCAGCAGATGCACAATAGCCATAACTTGAGAACGAACCAATTCAGTAAGCCATTTCTTCTCACCTTTATAAATCATTATAAGCCCGCCGACACACAGCGAAATGGGTGGTTTGCAGTTAAGAGGTACTGCGGAGGGGCTTGAGGACTAGCTTTTCTCATACCCAAAGCTAAAGGGAAAGGGTCCGCCTTAAAGGGCACTAGCCAATCCCAAGGTCAGGTCCAAACTGATCTAATCGGGAAAGCCGGAAAAAGAGCTGAGTTTAACGGCCCTATTGTTCCGATGGCGAGAAGCTCCTTTCAAAGGAAGGAGGCAAATAGCATATAAGGCCTGCTTGATTGCTTTCACCAGGTCGGGATAGGCTGGGAGTCGATTAGCCCGAGTTGTGTTAAGATAAGTGGCACTTGAATTTGAAGTAGACATCGGCCAGGTCTTGGATGCTGAATTAGAGACAGTAGCTCCAGTCTCTCTCACAGATGAAAGAAAGGAAGCAGAGAATGAAGAGAGGATGTGACTACTACTAAGACCTTTCAAAGGTATTATGTTTACAGCGCTTTACTTAAAGCAGGCATCATTTCTTTGAAAAGCTCCGACTTCCTTCTTTTCCTTTCCCACTTCACGGAAGAACCGGGAAAAGTAGTAGCCTAGGAGGATGACCCTTCTATCCAGAAAACTTCGCATCATGAGCAGTTTTCTCATACGGATAAAGAGGCTTTCTCATCCAATGCTATTCCGACCTCGCTTGGTTAAACTGCCTTTCATAATCCTCTTTTCTTCTCTCCTACTACTACTACGGTACGGCTATTTTAGATCGGAACGAAGAGGAGCCCGCCCTTCGCCCTTGGCGTAGAGTAAGCCGCCCGCTAGCCAGCCAATACCTCTTTTTTCTTCCTTCTTTCACTTGGTGAACCAACATGTGAGTCTCTTTGCTTTATTCTTTCTCCCACCTGAAATCCCCCGATCGGGAGAGGAAGCGCCCTATTTACCTCTACTCTACTCAGACGGCTCGGGGACTGTGAATGAAGTACTACAAGATGAACGATTACCACTAACAGTAAGAAAGGAACGGATAGGGAAAG
>NW_026265078.1:0-4123 GCF_000817695.3 Arachis duranensis | reverse complement strand
TTTCCCTATATCTTCATCAGCTCACCATTGAATAAGAAACAACTTTTGAGTATGTCATGGAAATCCAGGCTTTGTAGCTAGGCAGCAACTCTCTAGCTTCCAGCTCTTCTTCCTTCTCTGACTCTTCCGGTTAAGGTAAGGAACCTTGAATCCTGGAACCCTTCCAAATGTTCTTACTGGTTAACCACCGTTTAACAAACCAGATAGGGAATCATTAACATGAGGTTCTGAATACGCATTTTTATGGCCTACAGTTCCCTTTAAGACGTCTTCAGGTACTCATGCGGCTGATTACCTATATGACGTCGTTAAACGGAGGAAAAAGGCCCCTACCCTAACATAACAGCTGTTGAAGGAATAGATGCTGTTCTTGCTTGAGTTGAATCAGCCAAGACTTCCATTCTTTGTAGAGGGAGGAAGAATACGCTCTTTGAAGGCTATTCCCGACATCCTATCATCCGTACTAAACTAAGGCTCACCAGGAGAGGAGAGAGATGCCCAAAGATCTTCATAAGGGGAATTGCTGCCCCTGCCCTTTTAGAGATAGAGGAAGAGAAGGAAAAGGTATAAGAAAAGAAAAAAGAAGAAGCTCGTACCTCCCTCCTCTACCTGTCTTGGCCCTAGTCGATGGGAGGCTAGCGTGCCAGTTGTTGGCCGACCCCTATCTTTTCTTCTCGTTTGTTTGGGCCATTGGCCTGTTCTCCGATGTAAATTCTCTCAGGTTTAGTTAAATTGCGAATAGGTTGAGCTGCTTATCGATCCTGCACCTCGTTTTGGTCAAAAGTCTTGACGCTTCCGTTAGAACTCAATTCTTGTGCTGGTTGGTCTTCAAACGGCCGTCAAAGAAAGAGTGATAAGAGTTGAAACCTCTCTCTCTCTGACATCCACCAAGCCATTAAGCCAGTGTAGAACATGGGCTGCTGGACAGAGTGCTTCCCGATGAGATCCTTTGAGACTGAATGCTTTGAGTTGGGTTCCTTTCAAAAGCTTGAAGTGAAAGTCGGGAAATAGCTAAATTAACCCTAAACTTGCTTTCGTTTTTGCTTAATGGTATATAGGTGAACCTGAACCAGGTCGAATCTTTTCTCTTCCTGACCCCGACCCTGAAGTAAGGTCGGTACTAGGAATCCATCAATATCCATCCGGGGATAAAGATAGAATCAATGCGGCGAGCAGTCCACTGATTATTAGAGTCTCGGGACTGCCTTCCACCACTTTTTTGAAAAAGGAAAGGAGAATATCAAGTATCCTTGGATTCCAAGGGGCCTTTCACAGAGGACATCCTTCTATACCCGTCCCACTCTCCGGTAAGCGCACAACAAAGAGGGACAGCTGGTGGAAAGGAGCAATCGGGGGGGACTCAATCTCCCAATTGTTCTCTCTTCATGCCTTATATATATGCAGGACAAGAAGGAAAATCTTCAAGATGACATCTGGGACTTAAGGAATCGAATAGGCAGCTAGACTTTGCCTGCTTTCCGGCTTAGACTTATTTAGTGAAGTATGCCAGTTTGCTAACTCTAAGTCCTTGCTTTGACTCTGCCTCTTTGGACTCACTAGCCCCCTAATGGTTTGGGGCTTAGCCAAGACTCATTTTTTCGTTGATTGAAATTTCCATCTTGCCGCTTATTTTTGGATTGAGCTCCACCAAGTAAGGCCACCTCTGAAGTTTGAGAACCTGCTGGAACTTGGATTGCTGAGGCTTACTAATATTATATAAAGGATAGGATATTAAGACTATCAAAGAAGATGAACTTGCGGGTAATATACTGTAAGCCTTCCTTCCCTTCAAGCTGGCTTCGAATGAGGCTTTGAAGAAAGAGATAGAGGTTCTCAAGAGCGGATCTTCAAGAGCAAAGACCGGAGAACTGTAAGAGCTGATTTGTCTCAATTAGGCTTTTGACGGCGCAGAGACAGATATTATTTGAATTAAGGGGATTCCTCTATAAAGAATAAGGGAGAAGATCTACAACCTAGCAAACTGGCCTCCTTCTTACTAGCATTCTTCCAGGTCCTCTCGAACCGGCATCTTCCAACCTGGTGCTCTCACTTCTCGGACTAGTACAGGTCCAAACCAAAGCCAAAGCTCAAAAAAAAAGTCTAAGGAGAAGTTCCTTCTCTATGGAAGAAAGATAAAAGCAATTATTTGAAAAGCTCTTATGGGAACTGCAATAAGATAGAAAGAAAGACCAGTGCCTGGCCTGCTACTGCTTATTCTGGATAATACGACGTTACTACTCCCCTTCCTGCTTGCCATTTACTTTTTTTTGAAAGCAGCTCATTCTTCAACCCCAGGATGTGATATGTGATGACCTATTCTATCTTAACTTTAGCTACTCAGAAACCTAAACGATGGATGTTTTTCAATGATCACAAAAACAGGCTTCCCAAACCAATTTACCTATTTGAGATGTCTCCATGTGTGGCGTGATAAGATAAGGACCACTAGGGGCCCGGTTTGTCCTTCTTCCCGCAAGAACCCTAATCCTTCATTCTATTCCATACAGCCTTGGTAGGACATCTATTTATCAATTCCATAAACCCTCAGCTCGGTAAGCTCCATTTTTTTATAGGACCTGAAGGCTTACAGGAGACCCTCCATGGTTGATATCTTCCGAGACTGTCTAGTTATCCGGGAATGATAGTCTTAGTTTCCCAGTCCTTTGTTGGAGGAGAGTCTACAATGTCCGAATGTTCGAAAGAAAGATGCTACTGCCACTAAACTAAGGGAATAGCTCCAACATTCCTTCTTGTCTCGCTCGCTTAGGCTTTCTTCCCTTTTTTCTCGACTAGTTGTCGCATGCAATGGGAAAATGGAGTTCATGTCCAGCCCCCCTGACTTTTGGGGGTACAAGAAAGCTTGTATTTCCGTCTGGTCCAATAGATGTAACTGGCACCTTTCAGGTCGAGTCTGAAGCCTGCCGGACGCTTCCTCTTTTTTTGTGCTATTCCTCATCTTGAAATCCATGCTGAACACATTGAATTCGATGCTTTACTTCCTCATTCTAAGTCCATGTGGACCTCCTACAAAGGAACGTAAGCCAGAAAAAGGTTAAGCACGACCCTGGTTCAGGTGGAAATACTTTCAAACTACGCATCCACTCACACTAGGATCATCGTCAAAGTGAAGAGAGCTGCGGAAATCTTGCCTCCTGTTCATAGGGAAGATCTTTGTGTGCTGGTATCAACCGAGAAAGAAAATATCGAGCTCCCCTATTTGAATGCAAGGATCGATCCTAGGAGCTGGAAACCTTATTTCAGTGAGCTCTTCAGACAATGTTCTACAAGCAGCTAAAGCTGCCGCACTTTTTCCTTCTTCCTTTGCAACCGGGGATGTGCTCCTAAACCTGGACTAGACTTGCTATTATCAAATTAAAAAGGTCTCTGCCCTTATCCTTTTCTTTAAAGAAAGAAGACTGGGTGCCCTCTCGCGTCATTCCCCTTAGGTTACGTCCTTTCTTATGGAATTAGATCTTTCCTACTTTCAGTTTCAGTCAAGTGAGTTCTATGCTTCTAAGCCCTTTCGAACTTCACTATATATATGTCATCCCAGCCTACTCTATTTCTATGCCGAAAGACCTAGAAAGAGCATTTCGTTAAGCAGCCGGGATCATTAGAATACGATATCCTTTCGTCACTGCTGAATCGAACTAACTGCCATGCCAACAAGAGCAATAAAATAACATCGCTTATTCATTCAACGACAACGGATGCCGATGAACTAGCTGCTTCTTCTATAAAAACAATTTCTCCTTCTTTTCTTGCTAACAGTATGCCTATTCTTACCTTTTAAGTGACAAACAAGGAGGTTGAAGGTACTCAATTTTACTGGGCTAATAAAGGGGCTTTCTTATGAAAGAAGAATAACTCCCCTTGAGGGAGAACTTCTTTCACGGGACTGCCTAAAGAGAGTCCTAATGTAAAAAAAACTAAGTAACTTAATGAAGCAGAAAATCCTTAGGTGCTTTTTATTTAGCCCTATTGGCAGACTATGACCAATTGGATGGTTAGAGAACAGGGCTCCCCATCGAACTTTCTTTTGCCAGCAATGGTGATCTCTCATGACTCTTAACATTTCTCATTGTCTCGAAGTTAGCTGCTTGGCATGAGTAGCTTGGCTTGC
>NW_026265077.1:39885-40136 GCF_000817695.3 Arachis duranensis | reverse complement strand
CTAGAGAATAACCTTACTGGCTTACAGGGCAGGGCACTCACTTTATCAATCAATGCTAGAAGAGGGAAGGACAAGTGAAGGTTTGAACTCTATATTGATATATAGAGCTGCCACTACCCTGTTAATACTGCTATGAGAGGCTCTTGGATCCGTTCAACAAGAACATACAGCAAGTATAGTGGCCTACTAATTAGTCACGAATTTCTCTTTGGGAATAAAATAATATAGTTTATCAATATATATCTTTCCCT
>NW_026265077.1:19664-22394 GCF_000817695.3 Arachis duranensis | reverse complement strand
ATTCCTGCTAGCACTACAAAAAGCTCCGGTCTTAACGCCCCTACTACTGCAGTGCAGCCTTTCCTCGGGTTCGTAGAGTCGGGTTCCCCGTTTACCCACAACGGAGGAGCCACCCCCACCAGACCAGGCAGGCGGCCACGGGTCATAACGCACTCTTCGCACAACAAATCCACTTTGAAGTTGACTTATCCGCTCGGCCAATCGTCGGAATGTGTACGAGATACCATAAGGGCCCAATATCTCAATAGCACCTTTGTCTAAAGCTTCGAATGAGACTTCATATCCGAAACGCAGGAACGATCTGACTAGAAAGTCATTCAAAACTTGATCGAAGAACCAGCGTTTATTGAAGAAGCTATAGAGTCGATTACAAAAAGTACTTGTTTGAAAGGCTCGTTGGAATTGATCCGCTACGGGATTTACATTATACGCAACAGAAGCACCTGAAGTACTAAACAGAATAGGTATTAGTTTGGTAATGGTTGGAGCAGCAAACTCGGATTCGGCAAGAATCTCATTTTTTGGTAGTACGAAGGGGGAATTTGCCCAAAAATTGGATAGGGGTCAAGACCATTAGTACAATACCCGCGGGCGCCGGCGGCTGACTCAAGTGCCCCCCGAACCGCGCGAAATGGTCGCCTATTACACGGCTCACTAACTCTGCCTGGGGTGTGGGGGTACCTATTATTCGTCGGCGGTCCGGCGCACCCCTACTCACTTAAAGGATGCTGCTTAATTACGAAGGAAATTCTTTCTTAATCTAGAGAGTTCCCTTTCGTTAAGCGCATCGAGCCAGGAGTGGACATCATCATCTGCAGACAAATCCAGATCCTGTTTCATCATTAGCTTAGCTAAAGTGGAATAGTATGACTGGCTTTCCGGAAAATGAGACGAAACCCGCTTTATCAATAACTTATCTATCTTTGGCCACTGAAAACCGTACGGAAGCCTGACTTTGGGGTATAGGGAGAGATTCTCAAGATCTGCTACATCATACCTGTCCCTACTCAACTTATTAACTGCCCGTTCAAGGCGACTGATCTTCTCCATCAGAGGATCGGACGGTTGTGGTGGGACGTATGGCACTATCTGATTCATGGGAGTGAGAGCCAAGGACACGGCCGGTACTGCAGGAGGTTTTCTTCGCGTTTGTACGTTATTTAAATTCAATCATTCTAGCCTTTCGCTTTCTGCCCTAGGTTGTGAACTCGACACGGCTTGCGGGAATATGGGTTTTTAAAGCGAAGCAGGTGACATATATAAGATCGAGCGCGTGGATCTGTTCAAAAAGACCACTAGGAGAGTGGCTAAAATAGTATGCCTCGACCGGCAGGTGGAATAGTATGACTGTCTTTCCGACAGTGAAGTTTACTTAGGGGAGTCATTTGATGAATGAAAAGTGGATCGATCTGCTTCTCCTTAAAGAAAAAGAAAGTTAGAAAGAACTAGCTTATATGTAGTCCTGATTACGGTAGCAGTTCCCCAATAACGGTTACAGCAGGTCTCAACGAGCCAGTTCTAGTAATAAGGATTCTAACTATTGGAAATATTGGTAGGCGGAATCAAGTCATCCATCTATGGCTGAACGTGGCACGCATGGACTAATATAAATCAATATCTTCTATTGATATTGCCCCCTTTCTTCCCACGATGTAAGCTACAACTCGAACGAAACAAGTGTGTTAAGAATATAGCCATCGAGAAATCCAATAGTTCGATAGGATTCTATTCTGGCATAACCTGGGAAAAAAACCCAGAGCCTTCCTTACAGCTAGTAGCCCGATACCGAAAGAAAAGTCCTTGTTAGTTAAACCCAAGAGCGTGCTAATCTGACATCACTTTATGAGATTACCTCTGAGATGAATACTTGAGGCTAGGAAAGCTTCATCCCATAGGAACTTCAATATCTTCCACTCGAAGATCTAGTAGGTAGCGACAAGAGGCTACATCAATAGCTTAAAGAGTCTAAAACGTATTAGAATAACTAAGGCCAGAAGATGAAAAGATGGCTGCTTTGAAAAAAGCAGGAGATTCTCTTAGCACTGCAACTCGATCCAAGGCTGCAACGATAACTTAAACTAAATAAAAATTGCATCCTGCCGCTGCCCGATAATCTGCTATCTCTAGCTTCCTTTCCTCCTTCTTCCTTGTCTGATCCTTCAGGCTTGACAGAGTCAGGGACTAATGGGACTGAGAATGGTAATCTAGAAAGTGTTACCTCGGGGACTGCTACCTTTAACACTCCAACTGCAGGCTCGGCTTACCTTTATTCTGCAACTGAAATTGGATTGGGGACTGAGACTGCTACAAGAGGGAATGCCCCTACCATGGAAAGATACTGCCCTATAACCTGGTTTTAAGCAGATCTAGAATCTCCTGCCCCTCTTTCAACAAACTTGCTTGCTATCCCAGCGCGTCTTTTCGTGTCTAGTTTGCTTGCTCACTTCCAGAACTGATCTAACTAGTCTCTGACTGGTCCTAGAGAATAACCTTACTGGCTTACAGGGCAGGGCACTCACTTTATCAATCAATGCTAGAAGAGGGAAGGACAAGTGAAGGTTTGAACTCTATATTGATATATAGAGCTGCCACTACCCTGTTAATACTGCTATGAGAGGCTCTTGGATCCGTTCAACAAGAACATACAGCAAGTATAGTGGCCTACTAATTAGTCACGAATTTCTCTTTGGGAATAAAATAATATAGTTTATCAATATATATCTTTCCCTA
>NW_026265076.1:39607-40136 GCF_000817695.3 Arachis duranensis | reverse complement strand
TTTGAAAGTCTTTCCAGAATCACAAAGTAATGAAGAAGCATGTAAGACAACTAGTGACTTACTTCTTAAGCAAGCAACCAACAAGGCAGTGGAACAGAAAAATAAGCAAGTACAAGAAGAAAAAGGAATTCAAAAAGAAGCTAGGATGATAAACAAGAAGGAAGGTATCACAACCCAAGTCACTGTCAAGGAAGAAAGATCAACAAGAAAGAAAAAGATGAAGAGCAAGAAGAGGGCTTACAAAGGGTGGAAGAACAAAAAAAATCCCAACCGAAGGATTTTCTAAAGGTGATAAGGTGCAACTAGTATATCAACAGCTGGGAACAGAAGATTATTACACTGTCAACCAAATACTTTCTCTTGAGCATATGGAAATTGAGCATCAAGGCACACAGAGAAAGCTTACAGTGAGAGGTGACAAGTTGAGACATCATCAACATCAACCACCCTAAAGGGAGTTCAATGTCAAGCTAGTGACAATAAAAGAGCGCTTCATCGGAGGCAACCCATGATTTAAGATTTCTGTCTT
>NW_026265076.1:27582-31728 GCF_000817695.3 Arachis duranensis | reverse complement strand
AATTGAATAGAAAATAATAGTAATTGTATTGAAACTTGAGGTACAGCAGAGCTCCACACCCTTAATCAATGGTGTGTAAAAACTCCACCGTTGAAAATACATAAGTGAAAGGTTCAGGCATGACCGAATGGCCAGCCCCCAAAACGTGATCAATGGCCTCCTAAGATGAAGAATAAAACAAAACTGAGACCAAAGATGAAATGTGGTCCAAAGACGCTGAATACAATAGTAAAATGTTCTATTTATACTAAACTAGCTACTAGGGTTTACATGAGTAAGTAATTGATGCATAAATCCACTTCTGGCACCCACTTGGTGTGTGTTTGGGCTGAGCTTGATCTATCCACGAGCTGAGGCTTTTATTGGAGTTGAACGCCAAGTTATAACATGTTTCTGGCGTTCAACTCCGGGTCGTGACGTGTTTCTGGCGTTTGACTCCAGACAGCAACATGTACTTGGCGTTGAGCGCCACTTTACATCGTCAATTCCCGAATAAAGTATGGACTATTATATATTTCTGGAAAGCTCTGGATGTCTACTTTCCAACGCCATTGAGAGCGCGCCATTTGGAGTTTAGTAGCTCCAGAAAATCCATTTTGAGTGCAGGGAGGTCAGATTCCAACACCATCAGCAGTCCTTTTGTCAGCCTTTTTCAGAGTTTTGCTCAAGTCCCTCAATTTTAGCCAGAAATTACCTGAAATTACAGAAAAACACACAAACTCATAGTAAAGTCCAGAAATGTGAATTTAACATAAAAACTAGTGAAAACATCCCTAAAAGTAACTTGAACTTACTAAGAACTACCTAAAAACAATGCCAAAAAGCGTATAAATTATCCGCTCATCAATACCTCTGTAAGAGTCCTCTGACTTACAGAATAGCATTATAGCTAAGTATCCCAGGAAAGCGTTCTCAGTGGTCACACCACCATCGATCTGACTGCCTCTCTGCAGCAGATTCTTACATAATCGTTCTCAAGCATCGCCCGAAGGCTCATAAGTCACATATAACCATACTTTTCATCTCTTAGCAATTATCTTTATCATCTTTCCACAATTATAAATCAAGCATCACAACATCACAGTGAGGTCATTTCATAATTCTCTGCTTACTCTGTAAGGTCAAACACACTTCTATATAGCTTTTAACTCCTTTTCTTTCCAACATGTATGAAAGTTTCGAAAACCTTTTTCATTACCATACATACCTCAATACTTTCTCTTGAACTCTCCCTTAGGTGTTTAATAAAGAGAATTAAAGAATTCTGAACTCAAAACTACCTTCCTGAGGCTTTTAGGAAAAACTGTCTTTTTATCAATATTTTATTATTATTAAAAAATAATATTATTAATAAAATAATATTTTAATATTTTAATATTAAAATAATAATATTTTATTCAACTTTCAAAAATTGCATTTTGATCCATGAACTTCTTATTAATTTATTTTCAACCCCAAACATTTTAATAATTACATTTTGACCCCAAAACCATCAAAACCAACGTTTTTTTTTGTCCTTCAAAGACCAAAAATATTTTTTTCCAAAAGTTCATCAGATTTTCACTTGATTTTCAGCTAGTTTTTTAATCTTTTCGGTAACCAATTTGTACCTGATTTTTACCAAACCAAAGAGAAACGTTTCAGCCATCAAATACACATCAAATTTCATGAATTTCATGGCTGGAAAGTCACGTTTTTTAATCTTTTCGGTAACCAATTTGTACCTGATTTTTACCAAACCAAAGAGAAACGTTTCAGCCATCAAATACACATCAAATTTCATGAATTTCATGGCTGGAAAGTCACGTTTTTCAGCAGCAACAACAGAAACTTCAAAACCATCATAAACTTGATTTTCAAGCATTAAACAACTAGATCTCATGATCAAACCATCACACAAACACTCAAAATTAAGCCTCAATCAACAAGATCTAATTTAGCACTTCAAGAACACAACCAATCATTGATTAATTTATCAAACCTTACCTCCTTTGCTGCTACCAAAAGTTGAGCCAAAAAAAGCTTCCAAAAGCACTTTTACGCCTATTTTAACATAAAAAACAACTTTAGCACCATATGAACCATGAAGGCTGAAGCTTCATGATGGTGAAAAGAAGGTTTTCCTCACCACAAGACAGCTAGAAATCATGTTTTCTTAGAGCCTATGGTGATTGAACAAGAGATCCTAAGAGAAAACATGGATAAAACATCATCAGCTTGAGTTTCCACCATGGATGAAACATCAAGGAGGAGGAGCAGCCATCATGCCTTGATTTACTCTATGAAAATTGATATAGAAATAAAGAGGAGGAACAGGTGATCATTTTGGTCGGATTAGATTTTTGATAGGGGTTTTAGTTTGAGAAAGAACGGAGAAAGCAGCTTGAAGCTTTCATGGAAGTTCTCTTGGTTTCTCTCATGGAATTTTCGAATTTTGGCTTGTCTTGGAAGAAACGTTGATGTTAATGATGAGTCTTGGGACCCATGGGGTTAGGATAAGCATTATCCTAATGTTTGGAGTAAAAATATCTCAAGAAAGGATAATTACTGAGGCTAGATGTATTAGAATACAAGTGTTTCTTACTTTTTCCTTAAGAAAGCTTTGCTTGGAGAGCAAGAAAGGAAACATGTGGTGGCTAGCTCTGGGAGAGCCACGTGTCACTAGGTGCTGAGTCATCAGAGTTTAATAATAAAATATCATTCTAAAGATAATTACTAAAACTAGATACATCAGATTACACTACTAAAGGATAAGCATGAGCTTTACTAGTATAAATGATACTAGCAACATGACAATCATGAGAATAAACGATATATGATGAAGCATTAGCATTGCTAAGTTCATCTAAGAATGCTGGTATTATCCATTACCAGTAGATTTTCTAGCTCAGTTATTATATTACTAGACATAGATGAACATTAACCATTGCAGAGAACATAGATCAACATTAAACACAATAGATAAAATAATAATATAATATTCCAAATAAAATAATAATATATGAATATTATATTAATATAATTTTTCTCTCAAAATTCGAGACCAGCTCAGCACATAGAGACTAACCACGGAAATCAGAATTTTGAAATTTGGACTTGAAGTGGCTCAAAAATGCAACTTTTCACGGCGTGCTTACTTAGATCAGTAGAGGTGTCTGGTGTAGTCAAGCTGCTGACTCAGCAGCTTGATGACATAGCACCTGTGCAGCAGAGGTGCTTATATGCACTAAAATTCCTAAAAATTCCATGAAATTTCTGTTTGATCCCAAAAAACCGCTGTTTCTTCGAGGCTAAAAGCTAGGCCGTTACATACAAGCCCCTTTCCACCATTCACCTGCATATGACCCTAACCCTCAACCACCATACCAACCACCTTGTGAGCCATATGAACCATATATAGAACCACCCCAATTCCAACCCAATTACTCCAAAGAACCACCACTTCAATATTCACCATCCACATATCCATCAATCCAAGAGCACTATGATCCTATTTATGAAAGTCGAGGGCATCAAGAGACAAAGGATCGTTTCAAGGAAACAGTAGATCGATTTCAGGCAACCATTCGTCAATTAGAGCAACCGATAATTCAATTAGCTTCCCGACGTTCGGACACTCAAGGAACCCCCATGGCTTCATGTGGACAATCTAATGAAGAACGTAGCATGAAGGAGATACTAGAAACTCCAGTGAATGGTACGGAGCATGACTTTGTACTGGAACAAGTGGAGGAAGCCGAAATTATTGAAGAAGAAGAAGTGGTTGAAGATTTAGGAGATGCAGAACCTCCATGGGAAAGTCTAGTCATAGAACCCCCTTCCAAGACGTTTGAAATTGTTGCTGAGGAGGGTGTACAACCTCCAAGGCATATCATAGTTGAAGACTTGGAAGAGGTTGATCAAGAGATGGAGATTCAAGAAGAAGAAGCACAACCTCCCATGCCCTTGGTGAACAATGAAAAAGAAATTGAATCAGAAGAAAGCTACCAAGAGGGAGAGTTGAAATTGAAGAAGCTTGCAAATAGGTGGAAGATGTCAAAGAAGAGCACGAGGGAGTGGAGCTTGCACGTTCATTAGAAACACCTCCCCCTAAGTTGCCATCATCCTTCACAACATTCAAGTGGGTAAAATTCATATCCCTTAGCT
>NW_026265076.1:24700-27288 GCF_000817695.3 Arachis duranensis | reverse complement strand
TACACACCATAGATTAAGGTGTGGAGCTTTGCTGTTCCTCGAGTATTAATGCAATTACTATTATTCTTCTATCCAATTCAGCTTATTCTTATTCTAAGATATTCGCTGCCCTTCAACATGATGAATGTGATAATCCGTGACACTCATCATCATTCTCACCTATGAACGCGTGCCTGACAACCACTCCCGTTCTACCTTAGATCGAGCGCCTGTCTCTTAGCCTCCATTCCGAAAGATCGGAGTCTTCGTGGTATAAGCTAGAATTATTGGCGGCCATTCCTAAAATCCGGAAAGTCTAAACCTTGTCTGTGGTATTCCGAGTAGGATCTGAGATGGGATGACTGTGACGAGCTTCAAACTCGCGAGTGTTGGGCGTAGTGACAGACGCAAAAGAATCACTGGATTCTATTCCGATATGATCGAGAACCGACAAGTGATTAGCCATGCTGTGACAGAGCATTTGGACCATTTTCACTGAGAGGATGGGAAGTAGCCATTGACAACGGTGATGCCCTACATATAGCTTGCCATAGAAAGGAGTAAGAATGATTGAATGAAAGCAGTAGGAAAGCAGAGATTCAGAAGGAACAAAGCATCTCCATACACTTATCTGAAATTCCCACTACTGATTTATATAAGTATCTCTATCTCTATTTTATGATTTTTTTATCTTTATATTCGAAAACCATTATAACCATTTGAATCCGTCTAACTAAGATTCACAAGATGACCATAGCTTGCTTCATACCAACAATCTCCATGGGATCGACCCTTACTCACGTAAGGTTTATTACTTGGACGACCCAGTGCACTTACTGGTTAGTTGTGCAAAGTTGTGACAAAGTGTGATTCACGTTTGAGAGCTAGGGCCCCCTGCTTCCTTCTCTGCATTTCAATTTTCCCTCTATTCAATTCAATTGGTTTGCTTCTTCAATTTTTGATCAAATCAGGATAGTTAGAGAGGCATGTTAGTAGTGGATTTAGGTGGTTAGGTAGCTAGGTTGTGGTTAATGGATTTAGGTCTGATAATTGCTCCGTACTTTTTGTCTGGAAATGGTTAATCCTTCTCAGTCTGTGATAATCATGACTTACCATGTGCTAAATTAAACTGCTTGATGCTGTTAATTAGGTTTCAATTGTTATTAATGTTGTGCTCATATCTCATTTGATTCACTTTTGTGCTAAACTGGTTTACTGATGTTACCAAATATTATCTAAAACTGCTGAGTTCTTATTTGAGTTGGTTTGGTTCCTTGATATTGGATTCTTGATGTATGCTTTTGATGGATTTCAGTTCTGAGCTGCCATTGCTATTGAATTCTTGTTGCAATTTGATCTTCATTGTTAATGCAGTGGAGCTTAATTCTTTGAACCCATATTCGTTAAGGCTGATTGCTTAGCTTCTCTTTGATAAATTTTTGCTAAATTAGTGCCATGGTTCCATCCAATATTCATTGATCAATGATAGCATGCTGCATGTGCTGAACTAGTTATGGAATCATTGCTTATATCTTATTGGCTCATTTACTTATTCCCTGTGAATTTATATGTGATTTTGGTGTTTTTAATTGTTCCTGAATTCATAGGCATCCCAAATTGATTGCTTAAGTTTGAAAGATAGAAAGCTGTTTTGTTTTCCTTCATGATGCCTAAGTCATATGAATTGTCTTCTTCTTCATGCTAATTGACAAATGTTGCACTTCATATGAACTTGACCTGACTTGTTGATCAGCTGCCATTTATTTATTCCGGGAACATTCCTTTTAATGCCGAAATGCTGCCCAATTTTTCTGAAAACCGCTTTATTTAACTTTCACTCATAAATTAACCTTAGTGCTCTTGAAATTGTATTTTATTTGGTTTACACCAAAGCCAATTCATGAGATGCTGAGCTAGCGTTCCCATTCCTTTTGGTTCCTTTTATTCATTCCTCTTTTGCCTATCCACTGCCTGTTATGCTTACCCATTAATTGCCTACTTGTTTCCCAGCTTTATTTGTTAATTTGTATCTTGGATTTCTATTTTTTAGGATGTCTGATGGTGCACGAAATTGCAATCACACTTTGCAATCCCGCACAACTAACCAGCAAGTGCACTGGGTCGTCCAAGTAATACCTTACGTGAGTAAGGGTCGATCCCACGGAGATTGTCGGCTTGAAGCAAGCTATGGTTATCTTGTAAATCTTAGTCAGGATATCAGAAATTATCAGGATTGATTGTGAAAAGTAAAAGAATGTGAATTGAGTACTTGTTTTGCAGTGATAGAGAATAGGTTGAGGTTTTGGAGATGCTCCATCTTCTGAATCTCTGCTTTCCTACTGTCTTCTTCTTCAAGCACGCAAGGCTCCTTCCATGGCAAGCTGTATGCAAGGGTTTCACCGTTGTCAGTGGCTACCTCCCATCCTCTCAGTGGAAATGTTCAACGCACCCTGTCACAGCACGGCTATCCATCTGTCGGTTCTCAATCAGGCCAGAATAGAATCCAGTGATTCTTTTGCGTCTGTCACTAACGCCCCGACCTCAGGAGTTTGAAGCACGTCACAGTCATTCAATCATTGAATCCTACTCAGAATACCACAGACAAGGTT
>NW_026265076.1:20851-22006 GCF_000817695.3 Arachis duranensis | reverse complement strand
ACTTCCCAACACCAAACTTAGAGTTTGACTGTGGGGGCTCTGTTTGACTCTGTTTTGAGAGAAGCTCTTCATGCTTCCTTTCCATGGTTACAGAAGGGTAACCTTGAGTCTTATAGTTTGCACTGTCTGTAAACCACGGAGCTTCCTGAATAGCAAATAATTGCTCATCCAGAAAGGTCTCAGAGATCTCAGTAGGAGGGAGAGATGCTCCTGCTACTGGTTCTATCCGGGACAGGTGATCAGCTACTTGATTTTCTGTCCCTTTTCTGTCTCTTATTTCTATATCAAACTCTTGCAAGAGTAATACCCATCTTACAAGTCTGGGTTTAGAATCCTACTTAGTGAGTAGATACTTTAGAGCAGCATTGTCAGTATAAATAATGACCTTAGATCCAACTAGGTAGGATATGAACTTGTCAATGGCATAAACCACTGCAAGTAGCTCTTTTTCTATAGTAGTGTAGTTTTTCTGTGCATTATTTACTACATGGATAGCATAATAAATGACATGCAGAAGCTTGTCATGTCTCTGCCCTAGGACTGCGCCAATTGCATGATCACTTGCATCACACATTAGCTCAAATGGTAAGTTCCAGTTGGGTGCAGAGATGATAGGAGCAGTAACAAGCTTGGCTTTCAGAGTTTCAAAGGTGTGTAGGCATTCTTGGTCAAAGACGAATGAAACATCAGTGGACCAGCTTAGCTTTCAGGGTCTCAAACGCCTGCAGACATTCCTTATCAAAGATAAATGGCGTGTCAGCAGCTAGCAGATTATTCAGAGGTTTGGCAATTTTTGAAAAATCCTTTATAAACCTTCTGTAGAATCCTGCATGCCCCAGAAAGCTTCTGATTGCCTTAACATTGGTAGGTGGTGGTAATTTTTCAATTACTTCAACTTTAGCTTGATCCTCTATTCTCTTGTTTGAAATTTTATGCCCAAGGACAACTCCTTCAGTCACCATAAAGTGACATTTTTCCCAGTTTAAAACTAGGTTGGTCTCTTGGCATCCTTTCAGAACAAGTGCTAGATGGTTAAGGCAGGAGCTGAATGAGTCTCCAAATACTGAAAAGTCATCCATGAAGACTTCCAGAAATTTCTCTACCATATCTGAGAAGATAGAGAGCATGCACCTCTGAAAGGTTGCAGGTGCATTG
>NW_026265076.1:20441-20695 GCF_000817695.3 Arachis duranensis | reverse complement strand
AAACAGTAGTATTCATGACCTGCTAGTCTCTCTAGCATCTGGTCTATGAATGGTAAAGGAAAATGATCCTTTCTGGTGACTATATTGAGCCTTCTGTAGTCAATACACATGCGCCACCCTGTAACTGTTCTTGTAGGAACTAGTTCATTCTTTTCATTATGAACTACTGTCAAGCCTCCCTTCTTAGGGACAACGTGGACAGGGCTCACCTAGGGGCTATCAGAAATAGGATAAATAATCCCAGCCTCTAGTAA
>NW_026265076.1:18641-19261 GCF_000817695.3 Arachis duranensis | reverse complement strand
CCTCTAATGTGCATGGTATCATAAAGCTTCCAGGATCTTTAAGCTTCTCTGGTAAGCTCTTTAATATGACTGCACTGCATTCCTCAGTGAGAAAAACTTTTTCAGTTTCTCTCCAATCCTTCTTATGACTTAAGATATCTTTCATGAACTTAGCATAAGAAGGTATTTGCTCAAGTGCCTCTGCAAACAGAATCTTTATTTCAAGAGTCCTTAGATAGTCTGCAAAGCGGGCAAATTGCTTATCCTGCTCCGTGATGTCTGGAAAACGATCCAACACAAAACTCACCGGCAAGTGTACCGGGTCGCATCAAGTAATAATAACTCACATGAGTGAGGTCGATCCCACAGGGATTGAAGGATTGAGCAATTTTAGTTTAATGGTTGATTTAGTCAAGCGAATCAAGTTTTGATTGAGTGGGTTGTAGTTAACAGAATATAAATTGCTTGAAATGTAAAGGGAGAAGGGAAATTGCAGTAAATTAAAGAACAGGAAAATAAAATAGACCGAATCTTAAAGAACAAGAAACTAAATGACTGAAACTTAAAGTGCAAGAAATGTAAATTGCAGTAACTTAAATGGCAAGAAATGTAAATTGCTTGAATGTAAAAGGGATTTGAGG
>NW_026265076.1:13124-15371 GCF_000817695.3 Arachis duranensis | reverse complement strand
GCCATCTCTTGAATACTGTCGGCTATGAGTTGTGCAATGTTGATTTCACCTCTATGTAAGATGCAGTACGTCAAGAGTGCCCGTTTGATTGTGACCCAAGAAGCATTTCCAGTAGGGAGGATAGATCTTCTTACTATTTCATACCATCCCTTGGCTACAGGAGTAAGATTTATCCTTCTCAAGTGGCTTGGAACTCCCTTTGAATCTCTTTCCCAATCTGTATTTTCCACACATAACCCTTGCAGGATCTCATCAGGGTTATTTTTCATTTGCAATCTAGCCTCATAACTAGGCTCTGCATAGGTTATGGTTCTCAACTTGAGGGCCCTTGTGATGGCAGCTGGACTGAAGCTCACTTCAACTCCTCTGACATAACTTGTGTAAGGAGCACTATCTTTGTTTTCCTTCACAGCATTTGCATAGAACTCCCTAATCATAACTGCACTGATATCAACTAGAGGAGCACACAAGAGTTCCCACCTTCTTGCTCTAGTAATTTGCCTCATGATGGGGTATTCTCCTTCCTTTAAATCAAGACCTTTCTCATAGATGACATTCTTTGCCTCCATGAACCTGTGATATCTCCTTTCATGGAATTGGGATCTAAATTTGGTTGCATCAAAGGATGGAGGTTCGGCTACCATAGGTTCCTTTCCCGGCCTTCTTTTTGAACTTGAGGAGGCCATTGAAGTTGAGGTGAAAAGAAAGAAGAAGTGAGAAAAGAAGAAGTTTGTGTCGTGTTTGGGAAGAGTTTTGGTTCGGTTTTGTTGTGAAACAAGGGGATTATGTTGGTTTTAGGAGCAAAGAGGATTATGATTCTCATATGAGGGTAGCTTGAGTGAGTGTGTAAACCGTTTGGTGCAACGGCTATTAATAGGCCAAGTCTTCAAGCTTCCCAACAAAACCACAATGAATGAATGAAGAAGGAACCCGTTGGTGCTCATGAAGGGCTGAGATTGAGTTGTTCATCTAAAGGACTCATGGAATGGACGGTCTGCATGTATTGTTGAGGCTTGACGAGGATCCTCTTCCCATTGGCTGCATGCATTTAGGCTTTCAATGATGCATGCATGCATACAAATTCTGCTTCCCCATGAGCGCGTTCCCTAGGCACATGTGACCTCCCTCACATAGCTTCTCCTAGCCGTGACCTCTCCTAGCTTTTGTCTTAATCTTTTTCTCCCACCTGAATCAAAACAGCTAGCTTAGAGCATTAATATAATCGTTGGCAACTTATTTGCAAGAATAAAATAAATTGTTTTGGTTTGTTTAATAGTTATTTAAATTTTTTTTGTGATCAATTGTGTCCCTAAATAAAATGCTAAAAGTTGGTGAACACCAAACTTATCTTTTATTGAGGGGACGGCTTAACAATGCAAACCGTTCTCACAATTGATGCATTTTTTAAAAAGAATTGATGTATGATCCCTTGTCCGTATGGTTTTGAGTCCATGATTGGGAAATGATATTCTGAACATTGTTGCACATGCAGACACCAAACTTAGTGTTTGGTCACATGCTTTATCAAAAGAATTATGCATATGTTCTAAAAATAATCCCCTTTTTTGAACAATGAACTTGGGTGTGCCTTAAGGTACACCAAACTTAGAAGTTTGCCATGTGCTTCAAAACGATGTATGCATTTACCAAGCATGAAAATTCAAAATCATATTCAGAGGAATCATAGCTTATTAAATGAAAGAGAAGACAGAAATCTTAAACCATGGGTTGCCTCCCATGAAGCGTTCTTTTATTGTCATTAGCTTGACATTGAACTCCCTTTAGGGTGGTTGATGTTGGTAGTGTCTCAACTTGTCACCTCTCACTGTCAGCTTTCTCTGTGTGCCTTGATGCTCAATTTCCATGTGCTCAAGAGAAAGTATTTGGTTGACAGTGTAATAATCTTCTGTTCCCAGCTGTTGATATACTAGTTGCACCTCATCACCTTTAGAAAATCCTTCAGTTAGGATTTTCTTGTTTTTCCACCCTTTGTGAGCCTTTTTCTTGTTCTTCATTTTTTTCTTTCTTGTTGATCTTTCTTTCTTGACAGTTACTTGAGTTGTGATACCTTCCTTCTTGCTTATCACCCCTGCTTCCTTGTCAGTTGATTGCTTTGGAAGGAGATCATCACTCATTTTGCTTGTGTCTTCATCCCTTTGTAATTCTGGAAAGACTTTCAAGGTGATGCTCTCCTCATGCATCCTGAGGGTTAACTCTCCCTGCTCTATATCCACAATGGCTCTAGCA
>NW_026265076.1:9401-11697 GCF_000817695.3 Arachis duranensis | reverse complement strand
TCCCACTCAGTGAACATCTCTGGTGGACATTTCCTCAATAGAGCCTTATATCTTTCCCATGCTTCATATAAGTTCTCAGCCTCCAATTGAGTGAACGTTTGAACCTCAGTCTTCAACCTTAGGATTCTTTGAGGGGGATAAAATTTGGCAAGAAACTTGCTCACCAAGTCATCCCAAGTGTTGATGCTTTCTTTTGGAAAGGTCTCTAGCCATTGAGTGGCCTTATCTCTGAGAGAGAATGGAAAGAGCAGCAACTTGTAGCTATCAGGAGGTACACCGTTGGTTTTCACCGTGTCACAGATTCTCAAGAAGGTAGACAAATGTTGATTTGGATCTTCCAGAGGCCCTCCTCCAAAAGAACAATTGTTTTGAACCAAAGTGATGAATTGTGGCTTTAGTTCAAAATTGTTAGCATTGACATTCGGAGGGAGGATGCTACTTCCACAGTGTCTAGCATTTGCAAATGTGTATGAAGCCAAGACCCTTCGTTGTTGTTGGTTATTGTTGGCTCCTTCTCCTGGTTGATTGAGATCTCCTTCCATCTCTTGGAATTCCTCCTCAGATTCTTCCTCTCCAATAACGTTCTTCCCTCTTTCAGCTCTTCTTATTCTCCGAAGAGTTCTTTAGTCGATTTCAGAGAGGATAGGGGAAGATCTTCCTGTACCTGACATACAAACACACAACAATAAACACACAAACCCAGAAAGCCAATGAAACTTCAATCTATAGCTGGAATGAAGTTTTAGTTAGTTTAAGCAAAAATTCAAACAGTTAGTGTGTTAGTAGGAATTAGAATAACAGAAAAGAAAAAAAATGCTTAATCTAGACCTCCACTTCACTTAATCATTGTCAATCTATTTCAATCCCCGGCAACGGCGCCAAAAACTTGATGTGTGGAAAACGATCCAACACAAAACTCACCGGCAAGTGTACCGGGTCGCATCAAGTAATAATAACTCACATGAGTGAAATGTAAATTGCTTGAATGTAAAAGGGATTTGAGGACAGGGATTGCAGAATCTAAATGAAGAGAAGGTAAATTGCAACAATTAATAAAGGTAGGAGATGAATTGGTATAAACTGAAATTCAACAGAAAATGAAATTAAAGTGCAGCAGGGTTCACAGAAGAACCAAAAGTAAATTGGGGTCTCAGGTCTCAAGAGACTAGGTAGCAGAGCCTAGATCTCTATTTGCCTTCCCAGATCCAAGTTCACAAAGCAATTGACAAGGAATTGAAGAAGAAGCAGTAAAGAACAGAATTAAAATTCAATTGTGCATAAAAGGATTTAAAGAGATTTTAGATGGGAATTGAGACAGAATTTCCTCAATTTCACACACCCAAAACTCAGAAAGAGAAGAGTGGAATTGCCCGAGTAAACACGAGGAAGGAGATCAATCAATTCTCCCTTAATCCTCTGAACTCTCGGTCAAGTCTCTCAAGAACAACTACAAGAAATTCAAAGCTCAAAGAAAGTGCCCAATTCAAGAGTCAAGCTAAGGTAAGTGGTAAAAAGGTCCTAATTACATCAAACTAGCTCCTATTTATACACTTTCTATTCTTGGATTTTGGGATTTGGATGGGCTTTTGATTTGGTGAAGAAATGAATTTAATTGGAATTTTAATTGAATTTTTCGGCCCAAAATGGTAGCTCCCAGGAGGCTGCCCTGCCCTTGTGGAGGGCAGGGCAGGATTTGGTGCATGTTGGTGCGGCTTTGGTGCAGCCTGGTGCATGTTGGTGCGCAAAACGCTGCCCTACCCGTGCCGAGGGCAGGGCAGGAAAAATTGGTGCTGCCAGGATCGAGTGTGGTGCGCCAGATTTGAGCTTTGGTGCGCGCTGGTGCTGCCAGGAACGTGCCTTGGTGCGCAGAATGCTGCCCTGCCCTCGCGGAGGGTAGGGCAGGAAAAATTGGTGCTGCCAGGATCGTGTGTGGTGCGTGCTGGTGCTGCCAGGGTCATGATTTGGTGCGCCAGATTTGAGCTTTGGTGCGCCAGATCCATGCACCAACAAAATGCTGCCCTGCCCTCGCGGAGGGCAGGGCAGTGTTTCCAAAATGAAGTCCCGTGTTCGAACCTGGGCGGACGCACACGCTTCATCATTTTCCTTGGTTTCTTGGCACGGTAATGGGTCTTAAGTCCTAGCTTCCTCATGGTCCCGTGTTCAACTCTTGTGGCAAGAATTTGGAGACAATTTCCTTTGAATTTCTCCCTTGGTGAGCCCGATACTGCCCTTGTGGAGGGCAGGGCAACATTTTATTCCTCTTGATTCCAAGGCACCAATTTGTGCTCTACCCTTG
>NW_026265076.1:4535-6332 GCF_000817695.3 Arachis duranensis | reverse complement strand
AGTAGTAATTGCATTAATCCATCAAGACACAGCAGAGCTCCTCACCCCCAACCATGGGGTTTAGAGACTCATGCCGTAGAAGGTACACAAAGAAACGTGTAAAGTGTCATGGGGTCCAAATACAATGTCAAAAGATCCTATTAATAGTGAACTAGTAACCTAGGGTATACAGAAATGAGTAAATGACATAAAAATCCACTTCCGGGCCCACTTGGTGTGTGCTTAGGCTGAGCATTGAAGCATTTTCGTGTAGAGACTCTTTCTGGAGTTAAACGCCAGCTTTCATGCCAGTTTGGGCGTTTAACTCCAAGTTTTATGCCAGTTCCAGCGTTAAACGCTGGAATTTCTGAGGCTGATTTGCCACGCCAGTTTGGGCCATCAAATATCGGGCAACGTATGGACTATTATACATTTCTGGAAAGCCCAGGATGTCTACTTTCCAATGCCATTGAGAGCGCGCCAATTAGGCTTCTGTAGCTCCAGAAAATTCACTTCGAGTGCAGGGAGGTCAGAATCCAACAGCATCTGCAGTCCTTTTCAGTCTCTGAATCAGATTTTTGCTCAGGACCCTCAATTTCAGCCAGAAAATACCTGAAATCACAGAAAAACACACAAAATCATAGTAAAGTCCAGAAAAGTGATTTTTAACTAAAAACTAATAGAAATATACTAAAAACCAACTAGATCATACTAAAAACATACTAAAAACAGTGCCAAAAAGCGTACAAATTATCCGCTCATCATCTGACCCGAAAGAAAAAATGAAAGGCTAAGGCCAGTTCTGGTAAGCAAAAAAGTGGACAGTCATTTGTCGCTCTATCAGATATTCTAGGGGATGAATTATGGCGTGAGAAGAACGTCACACTGGAAAAAGAAGATCAACTAGTGATTGCAAATAACCCAATCAAATTTGCCAATCGTTACTGTGAACTACAGTTTCTGGTCTTTCGAGACACCCGGCACCTCTACTTGGAACGGACACTCAAAATACCAACCGAATTAAAGAAGTATACTGAAGAGCAGATCAAGCAGAGAGGTTGGGTATTTTTGGAAAGAGATCTGCCAGAGGTGAACGCATCATGGGTCTGTGAGTTCTATGCTAACTATTTTAGGATGACCCTTGATGCAGTGCAGCTTAGGAGAAAGCAGATTTTAGTCACTGAGGAGACGATAGAGGATATCCTCCACCTCCAGCCTAGAATAGCTAACAAAGACGATTATTAACAGGCCGAGGAGTCTATCAGATTCATGAGTTTTGATTGGGATGCTATAAGGCGTACCATAGCCATTGATCCTAATGCTCCATGTGCTATGGGAAAGTCCACGACCACTCCCAGGGGTATGAAGATTATTTATCTCAATGATGGGGCTAAGCTATGGCAGCAGATACTGAATAATTATGTTATGCCTAGTACTCACGAGTCCGAGGTGCCAGCCACTATAATCATTCTTATCTGGTGTGTCATGGAAAGAAAGGAACTATACCTTCCACGGTTCATCAAAAAGTACATGGCTAGAGTTCATGTTCGAGGCACCCTGTCATTTCCTTATCTGATTACCCAGATGGCTCGCTGAGCTGAAGCGCCTTGGGAGCCAGAGGATGAGAGACCACCGATTGTCGACTGCAAGAAGATTATTCTGCACGGCAAGCGGTTCGGACCTCTAGGCAACAGACCACCTTCTTTCACTGCCTCTACTAATGCGACCACATCCTCAGCTGCGCCTTCAGCACCTGCAGCCCCACCTGCTTCCACATCACCATCATCCGCTTCTCAGCCTATCTATCACCTTGTGCAC
>NW_026265076.1:0-793 GCF_000817695.3 Arachis duranensis | reverse complement strand
CTCTAGATGTCTTCTTTCCAATGCATTTTGAATCACCTCATTTGGAGTTTTGTAGCTCAAGTTATTTATGTTTGAAGAAGGCATGGTCAAGCTGTTCCATATAACACGTTTAAGCTCCAGTTTGAGGTCAAACTGGAGGTTAAACGTGGAATGCTTCTTGGTGAGAAATGAAGTGTCGAACACGTTTAACCTCTAGTTTGAGGTCAAACTGGAGGTTAAACGTGGAATGCTTCTTGGTGAGAAATGAAGTGTCGAACACGTTTAACCTCTAGTTTGAGGTCAAACTGGAGGTTAAACGTGGAATGCTTCTTGGTGAGAAATGAAGTGTCGAACACGTTTAACCTCTAGTTTGAGGTCAAACTGGAGGTTAAACGTGGAATGCTTCTTAGTGCCCTTTCTCATTCTGGTGTTTAACTTCCAGTTTGAGGTCAAACTGGAGGTTAAACGCCAGTTACAGCATTCCCTCTCTTCTCATGATTTTGGCGTTTAAGCTCCAGTTTAACCTTAAACTGGAGTTTAAACGTCCCATTTGATTCTTAAACTTCCTTTATTGATCTTTGTTGCTTCCTTGCCTAACCTCTTCTTCCCTGAAATCATCCAAACAATTGCATCAAAGTCTTGCAAAATTTCATGAGAAATCATCCATTCATAGCATTCAAGTAATAACACTAAAAACTCATGGAATTTGCATCAAAATCATAATGTTTGGATAATTCATTGCTTGTTGTTCATTTAACCATTCTTGGTTACTTTAAGCTCAAGAAAATGCATAAAACAACTAAAACTAACAGAA
>NW_026265075.1:0-40167 GCF_000817695.3 Arachis duranensis | reverse complement strand
GAAGAGCGTACTCTCACCAACCCGAGGTCAAACCTTGACCAAGAATCTGGCAAAAGAATTGCGTTCACCGGCTTTCCACTCGAGATAGGGCTAAGGAAGCCAATCTAAGGGGTTGGTAAGGGTTCTAAAAATTTTGTGAAAGTTCTAAGGCTAATTCAAAAGATTGAGCTCAATGTATAGATCCGAGTAAGATTCATGTGCTGCATCAATTGAGGGACCCGCTTCACATCCATCCCAGATACCGGAGACCCTCTATCTATCATTCAGTGAGATCGCTCCTTGGCTCTTTAAACTGAACTAAGTCCAACTCCATAAGGAAAGCCTCTGAGGGTGCCACGGTGGATTCTAGAACAGGGGTTATTCCGACAACAAGGGACTAAGGCAAACCTTACTTTCTTCTTATGATTCTGCTCGAACTGTCTTCTCTAAAGCGAAAGGTTATGATTTCGGATTCTTATACTTCAGCTAAATAAAGTTCTGTGACCTCTGTGTTGAAGGAAAAAGCGTTCTTGTACACTCATTCGCGCGATCGTTCATCTTTCATTTCCCATTTTTACAATTTTTTAAGAATGCACTAAATACGGAATCTCTAAACACTATTCTGGCCAAACCAAAGTAGTCTTCCTTCTAGTGAGTCCCACTTCCCTGGGATCTCCCCCTAAAAAACAAATATACCTAAAAGATCGAAAGATCTCCGGATCGGTTAAGGAAATTCTATTACCGGACGGAGAAAGCGGCGTTTGGATTAGAAAGGATGTCGCAAGATCAATTGTTTTTTCCTGCTGTCGGAAGATCGGTTGTTGAGGCCTGAAGGAAAATGCTGGATAGTGTACTTCCTGTAAAGACTGTAAAGAGAAGCCCGAACGAAACGGATGGCTATCAGGTGCAACTTCTAGAGGTTGCTTTTAACTGTAAGTCGAATATGGGTAGGAAATGACTAACTATTTACAGCGAGACAGAGTCAAAGAAGGATCGCTGTAAAACCACTTGTCTCTTATTTTGTAATGAGTAATTGCGTTAGTAGTCTATCTTCTGCTGCTAATATTCTTTCTAGTGTGTAGCTACGTCACTTGCTGGGCTTGCAGCTGTTTAAGAGGAGCAAGCGCACTAGGCCCTCTTATAAGGCCCGTAGCTTTGAGTAGTCCCGATCTATACTTTCATAATCAACTATACAAAGTCCCTTGAAATGGCTTCCTCCCCTGAAAGGTACGAAAGCACTTCTCTGAGAGTGAGACTTTTTAGGCTTAGCCCTAGAGCTAGATCATAGAGGGCAAGTCCTCTTATAGTAGTAGTCAAAAAGGCATAGTCGACATAGAGTGGTAAGCTTATTCTCTGCTTTCTGCTTCACTTATGATAATACTAAGGCACACCCGAAGGAAGCAAATCTCGACAGAAGAAGGAACTCGATCACATGAAAGAAGATTTCTCTACGCAACAGGCATACCTAACATCTCATCGAGCCTAGAATCCAATCTCACTTATTCTATGATATTTCGAGTTAGCCCTCTCCACTTGCTTTCAACTCTCGTGATAGGGTCGCGATTACCTTTTCCATTTCGTCATAGCTAATTAGAGATCTTGCCCATCACTCAGCGGTTTAGGAGTAGGAATCATGGGGAGGTCTCCTTTCTATATTCAATCTTGGAGTAGCCCGCCCAGTAGAGGCTTTCTTAGCGAAAAAGTATATTCATGGATGGGGAAAGAAAGAGTCTTCACCTCCAATTCTTAATTAAGACTAAAGATACAACTTACGGCCGTCTCTTCTATAGCTATAGGGCTTCGAGCTGGTACATAATACCCATCCTTAGAGCTTGATGCTGGCAAACCTTACCTTCAAGGTTGCCGCTTAGCTTAATTGGCTGATGATGGGGAAGAGTCTTATCCCACAATGTATGTTGGCAGGTCGGCTTCCGGAGTTTGAGTCTCAAGCTAGGGATCACAAGTTCCTTTAGCAGAAGCTCCTCTTCATGGAGATGAAATAGCAATCGTTACAGATAGAGTTTGAGATGCTTGAATAGCAATTGGCAGCCTAGCCTGGAGTGCGCTCTTTTGCGCTTTCGGCCGGGCAATTGGAATTGGCGAACAGTGTTCTTATCCGGGCTGCTAGAAAATGTGTTTTTCGCCTTTGAACCCAAACGAAAATCCTATTCTAAAATTTCTTCCAATTCGTATAGCTAAGGCTGTCATTTCGAACTAGATTTCTTTGGCGTAATCATCCATTCCTGCATGGATTTAACGTGTGAATCGATTAGGTATAGGTTGAAGTAAAGGAGGTTCCAGCGGGAGGAGAGCCGAGGCGCGTGGCTCGAAGGGAATTCCAGTAAAATAAGGGAGAAAGGATGGGATTGACTGCTTGCTTTGAATAGATTAGGTATAACGAGAGGAAAGCCGGTTCAATGGTAGTTCTTTTAATCATAGTAGTTGGCGAGCGGTCTTCTTTTATTTAATGGGGGGTGCGATTTCATTGCCCGGTGTTTGTTTTTAATTAAGATTCATGGATGCTGCAAAAATAGCATATCTGCTCTCTCTCAATCGGTTGAATTGGTAACGGCATTGGCTATTGGCCATCCGTCCACAAATCATCTGAAAAAGTAGGTCGATTCCCCCGCCAGATGTTTAATCACTTGTTCAATCCTTTCTTGAAAGAGATGCTCATCTGCTCTGGTTAGCTCGGTAGAGTGGCAGGCGAAATCCGTCTCTCTTTATAGATATAGAGTAGGCGGCTAGTAACTTCTTACTCGTGTAGTGAGAAAAACCTTCTTTATGGCCTCCTTTATTTAGATTTAGTTCAATCACGAGTTTAAGGTTTGCGATAGATGTTGCCTTTCCTTTTCCTGGATAAACGATCTCAAATCGGCTTTTTTCATTTTAGCGGATCTGTGGGTTTTTGAAGTCATTTGTCCCCGGCATCTTATCTTCGGAAGTGCAAGGCAGCAATCATCTGTAGCGGGCTAGCTAACTGAATGCTGAATCGATATCTGTATTTGTATATTTTAAATATAAGAGATGCTTTTTGCTTTGTCTTTTAAGCCGGATCTAAAATGTATTGGTAAGGATCTCTTCCCTGCCTATTTGGAGGGCTGACAGTTGCTTGCTTGTCTAGCTCAGCCCCTACTGAGCTAGCTTTCCGGTAGGCATCCGTTTCTTATATTATTCTCAATTCCCACTTACTTCTGTAAAAACTTCTGCCCCCTTGCAATTCCAACTCGGCCAGAGAATCAAAGGGCAGATGGTATGTCTTTCTATCCATCCTGATTGTTGGATAGAAATTAAAATCCTACTTTTTGCGAGCAAGGTTATAAAAAATAGAATCTTTCCTTCTATCTATTATCAATCGAGAAAAAACATTTCTCCAAAAGATTTATTCATTACTACTACATAAAACACTACATTACATAAACAACCACATATGACTTTCCTAGAGAACTCTAGCTTTAAAAGCATTCTGTTATGCTAACTACATTAATGATTTTCGAAACAGAAATAAGTCAAAGAATAGATGATTGGCAGTCTTGGTATCCGACGATAGATCCTGTGCCTGCCTGTATAGAATGTAAAAGATGAAAGTCAATATCAATTAGATGGAGATCAAGCATTGCAGGAAAGGGCGGATTATCCACTTCCAGTCGATAGAGCTAAAGGACTCATTCCCACCCTCGACATACTAAGGAAAAGGGCTGATCCAACTAGGGAAGAAACAGAGGGTTTCAAGTAGGGTAGGGAGCTTTAGCGGTAGAAAGGGGTGGCTTTCTCAGCCAATCTAATAAGCAGAGGTCAAGAGCTCTTTGTTTACCCAAAAAAAACCCTGGCTTGTTAAAGAATTCCTGAGCTTCAAAATCCAACTTCAGGGTGTAGTTTACTTGCTGGCTGATAAGTTAGGTAGCGAAGCCTAAGATTCGATTACGTCTTTGTTTAACTTAGGTTCCCCACCTAAGTCCCATATCTTAAAGACTATAACTCAATAGCAACTTTACTTGGCTTCAAGTCCCATAAGAGAAGAAGAATAGCTGGAAGAAAAAACAACCTAGCTACAAACTAAAAAGCCTGGAGTAAACTACCTTACTTAGCTTATAGTCCCAAAAGCGGATGCCATAACTGCTGTAGCTAGCCTAGGATATGAAGAGTTAGATTCGGAAAACAGCTAGAGAAGACTGCACATCACTGAAGATATTGTCAGATCTTTCTGGTCGGTTTAAGCCAAGAAATGGTATCCGGGGGCAGGGCAAGATAGAGAGGAGCGTGCAATGTATTGACATGAAGTACTTAGTACCAGTCCACTCGAACACCGGGAGATGAGCTAGCCCCTGAAGGGAAGATACGCAGGTTAACAGTTTCAGTACCAAACTTTCCGGCTAGCTAGATGCTAAAATCAAAGTCGGACTCTGTTTTCGATCTATTTGTTTCACCTAGCTATAGACTGGCATTCGATTAAAGCTAAAATCCTATTCTCTGTACTTAGCTTAGTTATTCGCGATCCCATTCTCTTCGATCCTATCTCTAATGGAGTCAAAAAAATAGGGATTTGGAAGAGAATCTCTTTGTCTTTGTTTCCACGAGCGGAAAGGTAAGCAAAAAAGAATAAAGGAGACTTTATGAGCATATGAGCATAAGACTCCAAACCAAACTTTCAGCTAAGTGTGGCATGTGCGGAAGCGTGGCTAGTATAAAGAGAAATGCCTACTTACTGTATTAGTAGTTTTCGTAAAGATTGGCTGGGTGAGCACCTTAGTAAACAGGTTTTTCCAGTGGGCAAGAGTTTCCGTTGAAAGGGCTTAGACCTTTTTTCGATTCTCCGTGAATCCAAAAAACTGTTGGAATGCCAAGGAGATCGTAGCTTAGAACATCTAACTCCAGTATTCTAAGACTGGATTGTGAGTTTCATCTATGATCGAGCCTTTGAAAAAGCACCTATTTTGAAAGCATGATTGATTGACAGAAGAGCTATCCAGTAGTTGAAGCGAAGACATTAGGAATCTTTTTACAAAGAAAAGGACTTTTTTAGTCTAATCTCTCTGACAAGCCTAAGTCTGAAAGCAAAAGCAATAGTGTGCGCGGTACGGACTTTTTTAAGCCACAATCAATCTTGCTTGCAATCGAAGAAGCGCAACTAAAGAAAGACATAAAAGAGAGTGGCCCGAAGAGAGCCCTTTGATTCTTTTCCCAATGCCCAGTTCATCAATTCCGAAAGTCTGCCTGAGGTAAGCTCTGACTAAAGCTTTAATGGAGCCAAGCCTAACTCTAACTAAAAAGATCAATCAATCAAGGTTACCTCGCCCTTTAGCCTTAGATAATTTTCAAATTTAGTGAACTCTATTTCGGGAGGTAATGAATGTCAGTCTTTACGTCTTCAATTTACCCTTAGAATGAAGTGGGGGAAAGAATCCATGCATTAATTGTCAAGGCAAGGTACCTGTAAGCCATAGAAAGGAGGCAACAACTACGAAGTCTGAATTCGGCGGAGAAAGCCTCAAAACAGCCTAGGAAGAAAGTACGAATAGCAGCTAAAAGTTAGGCTCAGAAATTTCTTACTAGTCGCCAAATTGGGATAAAAACTTGCCTCAGTTCCAACTCGTCAAATTACCTGGGCAGAAATGCAAGTCCGAAGTATGAAATAGCTGCTACAAAGCTCAGTCTCATTTTTCGTTGTAAATGCCTTTTAATATCATCCAATCTTGTATCCGGGAATTTAGACTACGGGGATCCCGCCTCTAGCTCCGGGGTCAGAGAGGAAGTAGCAGTTGAATTTCTCTATTGAGAAAGCCGGGTCAGATCTTAGCCAAAAGCCATTTCGATGGGACACTTCACTACTCAAAGCGGAGACTACTAGATCAGGAAGAACTTAAGCCTAAAAGTCAGACGAATGCCTGGGATTCTATGCCCGACGATTCCCACATATTCTCTTTCAAGACCATTTTCTTCTCATCCAACTTCCGCTTCTTCTACTACTATCTACTTTCCCGTCCAGCTTATGATATGGTAGAGGCAGCCAGGTGCTTTGTAGTTTATTAGAATGCAGGCCCTTCTGATTGAGCAGGCTGAGATCCTTCCTTATATCTATTTTCTATTTGCAATCCCGGGATCGAATTCATGTATTGCTTTAGTCAACTCCTAAACCTTAGAATGAACTCCTGGATGCTTGTAGGTCAGTATCTCAACCCGTATTCAGTCTTAGTAGAGACGTAAGCCCTATCTGAAGGCTGGGATGATAAGTTGACCCACTAGTCTGTAAAGAAAGTTACCTGGGATTCTTTTCCAAAAGCCTAAGAAGAACGTTTTATTACAGCCTCTTCCTATTCCCTGATCTGGGGACTCGAATGAGCGAACGAAGAAATGCCTGATAATCGAATCCGATACGTTACCTTGTGACTCGCTTTGCCGGTCCTTTCGAAGCAGTCATTCTAAACCTGGTGACTAATTTAGCAAGAAGATGAGTAGATTCCTCCCGGATAAAGCCCAATAAGGGCAGAATTGCCACTTTTAGAGTTAGCTCTAATTGGAAGACCGTGGACTAAGAACAACAAAGCATGAGTTGGGGGGTCGAAAGCCTTATGCTTCCTTCCCGTCTTTGAACCTATTCCCGACTCCTTAAGTAGTTCAATTGCATATGTGAAAGCGCGCATAGCCATTTTTAGGCTTCTTAAGTAACGGAGTAAAGAGAAAAGAAGTAGTATTCTAATACACTGGATTGAGACTAGCCTCTCCGCCTAAAAAGTTCAGACTGACTGCTTTCGGAGAATGACTTATGAGTTGAGTTAGCACGACGTGATTGATTACACTTTCTATATATAGGCCTGACCTCGCTGCCCAAGCAGATCAAGCCATAAGAAGAAGATCCTTGATCTGGCCTGATAATGGCTTGACGGGCCCAAAAAAACTACAGATAGTGATGTCGCTCTTACCAAGGATACTTGTGGGTCTTTACAACTGCTGAAGGTGAAAACTGCTATTCCTTAGTTTCAAACAGCCGATGAAAGGCCTTCAAGCAAAAACAAAAGAGAACGAAAGAGTGGACTTCAGTCTATCGCGAGAGGTAATTCTAGTCTTTATTGACATTAGTAGAGACGTAAACAGTATCTTCAGTCCTTCCGTCTATAGTTGCCGATGTGAACTATCGACTTTCCAGTACTACTTCAAAAGCAGCGAGGGGGGGCAGGAAGCGGAGTCTATGCTAGCAGGAAAAGGCCTTCAAGCACTGGTATATTGATTTGATTTACTAACAAGGCCTACTTCTCAACCGGTTCACCAGAAGGGCTGCTTATGAGAGCTAAGGTGACTAATTCATCATAAAAAAAAGTAAAAGGCAGAAAAAGACTACAATGCCACAAGCAAGAGAGAAAAGAGAGTGCATCTCACTACCAGTGCCGTCAAGATCGGGTACAAGCACCTCTGGAACAGCAAGTTCAACTTTTGGATGCTTAAACAACCACACCCTTTCCTGCGCCTCTGCACCCCCCTTTCATCTTCGGTTAGCGAGAAAACGGATTCAAATAACTAAACAACAACAAGGCAATGGGGCCTAAAGCCCCCCATTTATACCACAACTAAAAAAACCTATTCATTAGCTAAACTCACCCCTATTCACTTACGAAGCAATCGGACTCGCCTCTTTTTTTTGTTTATTTATAGAAAGCGTGTTCAAGGCGTCAAGTTTTAGTATGAAATCACACTTCCACTATTGCTAGGAAGGGCTTTGCTTACATTACACCTCTGGTCTATCAAAGTTTTTTTCATCGTCCAAGAACAAATGCCTCTTCAAAAGAGAATCTCGAAGAACTTAACTAGACAATACTTAACTTACCAGCCTTACTAGGCAAGAACATCAACCAATCCTAGAACTACAAGATGATACCTTAGAAGCGACTTCTCCTAACGACAAGTAAAGGCATACCCTCATATAAAGGAGAGCTGCTTTCCCTCTATTAGAAAACTAGACAAGAATGGATGTCACAGTGGAAAGCTCAACCGCGTGGCACAAAACAGTGGGTTGGGGTTCCTGATCTTGTCTTCCTTCAGGCTAAAGCTTCAAGTCTCAATCCGAAGTCAAAGAGAAAGTAATAGATAAATAGATGCCCACTCTTCCCCTGGTGTAGCTGCTGCAAATCACCTATTGAGTTACGAAAGGGAATCCACCCTTTCTTTTCACATGCACGAGTCTCGTCTTCTTTTTTCTAATAGGATCAGTAGTCCGCTAGTGGGCTTGGGGTCTTTCTGGATGAGCTTGAAGCTTAGGATTGTTTTAGGGCAGTATCCGGTGGAGAGGACTTCGGATACATGTCATTCCGGTCGGTGACTCCGTCTGTCAATGTATTTCTTTCTGTCACTGGCCGGGCTCTGAATGAAATAGAAATCCCGTTCGTTCACCCTCAGACTTGAGACTAAGCTTTCTGCCTTGCGACTAGCCTCTCTCACTCAAGATAAGGTCAGGTGATCCCTTTCTGTCTCCTTCTCAGTTAGGTCCAATAAGTCCCTTCCCTTTCTCCGATCAATAAGCCCCCCGATCCCTTTCTTTGTCTTTCATCCTCCCTGAACAGAATAAGTAAGGCCCCGTTTTTTTCTAATAAAAAAAAGAAAGGGCGAACGTTTGAAGTGGCGAAGGCCTATGATATAGTAATAAAGAAAGTACGTTAAGGTTACGAAGTAAGGTCAGCTGGTTAAGGAAAGCTCAGGTTATGAAATCGCTTAGCCATTAATTAAGTAGTAGTGAGGCGTCGGTACGGAGCCTTCCACTGTGGACCGAGACTACGCAAAGGTAGAACACCATAGAAACTTCGCTGACTTTATAATAAACCTTGATTTCGCTACGCTCAATAAGAACCCGGAATAGCGGAAATCGGTTCGTGTTCCGCTTCCAAACAAAGTCAGTCGTCTTTGCCCAAGTGTGAACTGCGGACGACTCTCCATTGGTTCCATTCCTTCTAACTTGACTTCTGGGTCAACCCAACCCGAATGGTAAGAAGAGGGTCAGCCAACCAAACAGCGGTCCACTTTGTACATTTGCTGAGGCAGACCAATCGGGCATTTTAGAAAAGGGAAGGGAACTTTTATCACCGAAGGAGGCTGTAGAAATGAAGGAGGCGGGAAGCTACCGCTTCTAGAATGCAAGCTTATCCTTTACTTTTTTTATAGCGTACCGCTATTGAAAAAAAAAAGGTTTATGGATGAAGTAATCGGAGTGACAAATGATTACGGTTGCGGAAACCGGAAAAAGTCGTTACCTTTTGAATTGAATCAAAGTAGCGCCGAGTACTTCGACTACAGGGGGGGAGGGCAGCTTCTACGACAGCTTCGCGTCCTCGCCGCTTCTTTCTGGCGACTAGCTTCTAAAGTGGGTGGCCTGGTAAGCAAGCTACCTTCAGCATCGGTAAAATCCCTATCCATAATAAATTGGAAAAATGGTGGGGAAGGAGGCCCCCACTTCAATGGAAAGGGGGGAATCGCCGTTTCACAGCCGCTCCTCTACAACAAACTACCTTTCGCCCAACATGATCACGAACGAAGACAGAGAATTGCGTAGATAGAAGGACGAAACCAACCCACTTGTCCTGATCGGAACGATTGAAGAAAGAAAGAGAAGGCCCCTTTCGCCCAGGGGGCATCGTCGGAGAACAATGTCGGGGACAGGGTGAGAACCTTCCGTTGGTTACGCCCTTTAAGTATTGGTTCTTTCTTAGCTTAGATAGATATGGAGATAGATCCAGATAGAGATCTATATCTTTCTATCTATCGATAGATAGAAAGATATAGATCTCTATCTGGATCTATCTCCATATCTATCTAAGCTAAGAAAGAACCAATACTTAAAGGGCGTAACCAACGGAAGGTTCTCACCCTGTCCCCGACATTGTTCTCCGACGATGCCCCCTGGGCGAAAGGGGCCTTCTCTTTCTTTCTTCAATCGTTCCGATCAGGACAAGTGGGTTGGTTTCGTCCTTCTATCTACGCAATTCTCTGTCTTCGTTCGTGATCATGTTGGGCGAAAGGTAGTTTGTTGTAGAGGAGCGGCTGTGAAACGGCGATTCCCCCCTTTCCATTGAAGTGGGGGCCTCCTTCCCCACCATTTTTCCAATTTATTATGGATAGGGATTTTACCGATGCTGAAGGTAGCTTGCTTACCAGGCCACCCACTTTAGAAGCTAGTCGCCAGAAAGAAGCGGCGAGGACGCGAAGCTGTCGTAGAAGCTGCCCTCCCCCCCTGTAGTCGAAGTACTCGGCGCTACTTTGATTCAATTCAAAAGGTAACGACTTTTTCCGGTTTCCGCAACCGTAATCATTTGTCACTCCGATTACTTCATCCATAAACCTTTTTTTTTTCAATAGCGGTACGCTATAAAAAAAGTAAAGGATAAGCTTGCATTCTAGAAGCGGTAGCTTCCCGCCTCCTTCATTTCTACAGCCTCCTTCGGTGATAAAAGTTCCCTTCCCTTTTCTAAAATGCCCGATTGGTCTGCCTCAGCAAATGTACAAAGTGGACCGCTGTTTGGTTGGCTGACCCTCTTCTTACCATTCGGGTTGGGTTGACCCAGAAGTCAAGTTAGAAGGAATGGAACCAATGGAGAGTCGTCCGCAGTTCACACTTGGGCAAAGACGACTGACTTTGTTTGGAAGCGGAACACGAACCGATTTCCGCTATTCCGGGTTCTTATTGAGCGTAGCGAAATCAAGGTTTATTATAAAGTCAGCGAAGTTTCTATGGTGTTCTACCTTTGCGTAGTCTCGGTCCACAGTGGAAGGCTCCGTACCGACGCCTCACTACTACTTAATTAATGGCTAAGCGATTTCATAACCTGAGCTTTCCTTAACCAGCTGACCTTACTTCGTAACCTTAACGTACTTTCTTTATTACTATATCATAGGCCTTCGCCACTTCAAACGTTCGCCCTTTCTTTTTTTTATTAGAAAAAAACGGGGCCTTACTTATTCTGTTCAGGGAGGATGAAAGACAAAGAAAGGGATCGGGGGGCTTATTGATCGGAGAAAGGGAAGGGACTTATTGGACCTAACTGAGAAGGAGACAGAAAGGGATCACCTGACCTTATCTTGAGTGAGAGAGGCTAGTCGCAAGGCAGAAAGCTTAGTCTCAAGTCTGAGGGTGAACGAACGGGATTTCTATTTCATTCAGAGCCCGGCCAGTGACAGAAAGAAATACATTGACAGACGGAGTCACCGACCGGAATGACATGTATCCGAAGTCCTCTCCACCGGATACTGCCCTAAAACAATCCTAAGCTTCAAGCTCATCCAGAAAGACCCCAAGCCCACTAGCGGACTACTGATCCTATTAGAAAAAAGAAGACGAGACTCGTGCATGTGAAAAGAAAGGGTGGATTCCCTTTCGTAACTCAATAGGTGATTTGCAGCAGCTACACCAGGGGAAGAGTGGGCATCTATTTATCTATTACTTTCTCTTTGACTTCGGATTGAGACTTGAAGCTTTAGCCTGAAGGAAGACAAGATCAGGAACCCCAACCCACTGTTTTGTGCCACGCGGTTGAGCTTTCCACTGTGACATCCATTCTTGTCTAGTTTTCTAATAGAGGGAAAGCAGCTCTCCTTTATATGAGGGTATGCCTTTACTTGTCGTTAGGAGAAGTCGCTTCTAAGGTATCATCTTGTAGTTCTAGGATTGGTTGATGTTCTTGCCTAGTAAGGCTGGTAAGTTAAGTATTGTCTAGTTAAGTTCTTCGAGATTCTCTTTTGAAGAGGCATTTGTTCTTGGACGATGAAAAAAACTTTGATAGACCAGAGGTGTAATGTAAGCAAAGCCCTTCCTAGCAATAGTGGAAGTGTGATTTCATACTAAAACTTGACGCCTTGAACACGCTTTCTATAAATAAACAAAAAAAAGAGGCGAGTCCGATTGCTTCGTAAGTGAATAGGGGTGAGTTTAGCTAATGAATAGGTTTTTTTAGTTGTGGTATAAATGGGGGGCTTTAGGCCCCATTGCCTTGTTGTTGTTTAGTTATTTGAATCCGTTTTCTCGCTAACCGAAGATGAAAGGGGGGTGCAGAGGCGCAGGAAAGGGTGTGGTTGTTTAAGCATCCAAAAGTTGAACTTGCTGTTCCAGAGGTGCTTGTACCCGATCTTGACGGCACTGGTAGTGAGATGCACTCTCTTTTCTCTCTTGCTTGTGGCATTGTAGTCTTTTTCTGCCTTTTACTTTTTTTTATGATGAATTAGTCACCTTAGCTCTCATAAGCAGCCCTTCTGGTGAACCGGTTGAGAAGTAGGCCTTGTTAGTAAATCAAATCAATATACCAGTGCTTGAAGGCCTTTTCCTGCTAGCATAGACTCCGCTTCCTGCCCCCCCTCGCTGCTTTTGAAGTAGTACTGGAAAGTCGATAGTTCACATCGGCAACTATAGACGGAAGGACTGAAGATACTGTTTACGTCTCTACTAATGTCAATAAAGACTAGAATTACCTCTCGCGATAGACTGAAGTCCACTCTTTCGTTCTCTTTTGTTTTTGCTTGAAGGCCTTTCATCGGCTGTTTGAAACTAAGGAATAGCAGTTTTCACCTTCAGCAGTTGTAAAGACCCACAAGTATCCTTGGTAAGAGCGACATCACTATCTGTAGTTTTTTTGGGCCCGTCAAGCCATTATCAGGCCAGATCAAGGATCTTCTTCTTATGGCTTGATCTGCTTGGGCAGCGAGGTCAGGCCTATATATAGAAAGTGTAATCAATCACGTCGTGCTAACTCAACTCATAAGTCATTCTCCGAAAGCAGTCAGTCTGAACTTTTTAGGCGGAGAGGCTAGTCTCAATCCAGTGTATTAGAATACTACTTCTTTTCTCTTTACTCCGTTACTTAAGAAGCCTAAAAATGGCTATGCGCGCTTTCACATATGCAATTGAACTACTTAAGGAGTCGGGAATAGGTTCAAAGACGGGAAGGAAGCATAAGGCTTTCGACCCCCCAACTCATGCTTTGTTGTTCTTAGTCCACGGTCTTCCAATTAGAGCTAACTCTAAAAGTGGCAATTCTGCCCTTATTGGGCTTTATCCGGGAGGAATCTACTCATCTTCTTGCTAAATTAGTCACCAGGTTTAGAATGACTGCTTCGAAAGGACCGGCAAAGCGAGTCACAAGGTAACGTATCGGATTCGATTATCAGGCATTTCTTCGTTCGCTCATTCGAGTCCCCAGATCAGGGAATAGGAAGAGGCTGTAATAAAACGTTCTTCTTAGGCTTTTGGAAAAGAATCCCAGGTAACTTTCTTTACAGACTAGTGGGTCAACTTATCATCCCAGCCTTCAGATAGGGCTTACGTCTCTACTAAGACTGAATACGGGTTGAGATACTGACCTACAAGCATCCAGGAGTTCATTCTAAGGTTTAGGAGTTGACTAAAGCAATACATGAATTCGATCCCGGGATTGCAAATAGAAAATAGATATAAGGAAGGATCTCAGCCTGCTCAATCAGAAGGGCCTGCATTCTAATAAACTACAAAGCACCTGGCTGCCTCTACCATATCATAAGCTGGACGGGAAAGTAGATAGTAGTAGAAGAAGCGGAAGTTGGATGAGAAGAAAATGGTCTTGAAAGAGAATATGTGGGAATCGTCGGGCATAGAATCCCAGGCATTCGTCTGACTTTTAGGCTTAAGTTCTTCCTGATCTAGTAGTCTCCGCTTTGAGTAGTGAAGTGTCCCATCGAAATGGCTTTTGGCTAAGATCTGACCCGGCTTTCTCAATAGAGAAATTCAACTGCTACTTCCTCTCTGACCCCGGAGCTAGAGGCGGGATCCCCGTAGTCTAAATTCCCGGATACAAGATTGGATGATATTAAAAGGCATTTACAACGAAAAATGAGACTGAGCTTTGTAGCAGCTATTTCATACTTCGGACTTGCATTTCTGCCCAGGTAATTTGACGAGTTGGAACTGAGGCAAGTTTTTATCCCAATTTGGCGACTAGTAAGAAATTTCTGAGCCTAACTTTTAGCTGCTATTCGTACTTTCTTCCTAGGCTGTTTTGAGGCTTTCTCCGCCGAATTCAGACTTCGTAGTTGTTGCCTCCTTTCTATGGCTTACAGGTACCTTGCCTTGACAATTAATGCATGGATTCTTTCCCCCACTTCATTCTAAGGGTAAATTGAAGACGTAAAGACTGACATTCATTACCTCCCGAAATAGAGTTCACTAAATTTGAAAATTATCTAAGGCTAAAGGGCGAGGTAACCTTGATTGATTGATCTTTTTAGTTAGAGTTAGGCTTGGCTCCATTAAAGCTTTAGTCAGAGCTTACCTCAGGCAGACTTTCGGAATTGATGAACTGGGCATTGGGAAAAGAATCAAAGGGCTCTCTTCGGGCCACTCTCTTTTATGTCTTTCTTTAGTTGCGCTTCTTCGATTGCAAGCAAGATTGATTGTGGCTTAAAAAAGTCCGTACCGCGCACACTATTGCTTTTGCTTTCAGACTTAGGCTTGTCAGAGAGATTAGACTAAAAAAGTCCTTTTCTTTGTAAAAAGATTCCTAATGTCTTCGCTTCAACTACTGGATAGCTCTTCTGTCAATCAATCATGCTTTCAAAATAGGTGCTTTTTCAAAGGCTCGATCATAGATGAAACTCACAATCCAGTCTTAGAATACTGGAGTTAGATGTTCTAAGCTACGATCTCCTTGGCATTCCAACAGTTTTTTGGATTCACGGAGAATCGAAAAAAGGTCTAAGCCCTTTCAACGGAAACTCTTGCCCACTGGAAAAACCTGTTTACTAAGGTGCTCACCCAGCCAATCTTTACGAAAACTACTAATACAGTAAGTAGGCATTTCTCTTTATACTAGCCACGCTTCCGCACATGCCACACTTAGCTGAAAGTTTGGTTTGGAGTCTTATGCTCATATGCTCATAAAGTCTCCTTTATTCTTTTTTGCTTACCTTTCCGCTCGTGGAAACAAAGACAAAGAGATTCTCTTCCAAATCCCTATTTTTTTGACTCCATTAGAGATAGGATCGAAGAGAATGGGATCGCGAATAACTAAGCTAAGTACAGAGAATAGGATTTTAGCTTTAATCGAATGCCAGTCTATAGCTAGGTGAAACAAATAGATCGAAAACAGAGTCCGACTTTGATTTTAGCATCTAGCTAGCCGGAAAGTTTGGTACTGAAACTGTTAACCTGCGTATCTTCCCTTCAGGGGCTAGCTCATCTCCCGGTGTTCGAGTGGACTGGTACTAAGTACTTCATGTCAATACATTGCACGCTCCTCTCTATCTTGCCCTGCCCCCGGATACCATTTCTTGGCTTAAACCGACCAGAAAGATCTGACAATATCTTCAGTGATGTGCAGTCTTCTCTAGCTGTTTTCCGAATCTAACTCTTCATATCCTAGGCTAGCTACAGCAGTTATGGCATCCGCTTTTGGGACTATAAGCTAAGTAAGGTAGTTTACTCCAGGCTTTTTAGTTTGTAGCTAGGTTGTTTTTTCTTCCAGCTATTCTTCTTCTCTTATGGGACTTGAAGCCAAGTAAAGTTGCTATTGAGTTATAGTCTTTAAGATATGGGACTTAGGTGGGGAACCTAAGTTAAACAAAGACGTAATCGAATCTTAGGCTTCGCTACCTAACTTATCAGCCAGCAAGTAAACTACACCCTGAAGTTGGATTTTGAAGCTCAGGAATTCTTTAACAAGCCAGGGTTTTTTTTGGGTAAACAAAGAGCTCTTGACCTCTGCTTATTAGATTGGCTGAGAAAGCCACCCCTTTCTACCGCTAAAGCTCCCTACCCTACTTGAAACCCTCTGTTTCTTCCCTAGTTGGATCAGCCCTTTTCCTTAGTATGTCGAGGGTGGGAATGAGTCCTTTAGCTCTATCGACTGGAAGTGGATAATCCGCCCTTTCCTGCAATGCTTGATCTCCATCTAATTGATATTGACTTTCATCTTTTACATTCTATACAGGCAGGCACAGGATCTATCGTCGGATACCAAGACTGCCAATCATCTATTCTTTGACTTATTTCTGTTTCGAAAATCATTAATGTAGTTAGCATAACAGAATGCTTTTAAAGCTAGAGTTCTCTAGGAAAGTCATATGTGGTTGTTTATGTAATGTAGTGTTTTATGTAGTAGTAATGAATAAATCTTTTGGAGAAATGTTTTTTCTCGATTGATAATAGATAGAAGGAAAGATTCTATTTTTTATAACCTTGCTCGCAAAAAGTAGGATTTTAATTTCTATCCAACAATCAGGATGGATAGAAAGACATACCATCTGCCCTTTGATTCTCTGGCCGAGTTGGAATTGCAAGGGGGCAGAAGTTTTTACAGAAGTAAGTGGGAATTGAGAATAATATAAGAAACGGATGCCTACCGGAAAGCTAGCTCAGTAGGGGCTGAGCTAGACAAGCAAGCAACTGTCAGCCCTCCAAATAGGCAGGGAAGAGATCCTTACCAATACATTTTAGATCCGGCTTAAAAGACAAAGCAAAAAGCATCTCTTATATTTAAAATATACAAATACAGATATCGATTCAGCATTCAGTTAGCTAGCCCGCTACAGATGATTGCTGCCTTGCACTTCCGAAGATAAGATGCCGGGGACAAATGACTTCAAAAACCCACAGATCCGCTAAAATGAAAAAAGCCGATTTGAGATCGTTTATCCAGGAAAAGGAAAGGCAACATCTATCGCAAACCTTAAACTCGTGATTGAACTAAATCTAAATAAAGGAGGCCATAAAGAAGGTTTTTCTCACTACACGAGTAAGAAGTTACTAGCCGCCTACTCTATATCTATAAAGAGAGACGGATTTCGCCTGCCACTCTACCGAGCTAACCAGAGCAGATGAGCATCTCTTTCAAGAAAGGATTGAACAAGTGATTAAACATCTGGCGGGGGAATCGACCTACTTTTTCAGATGATTTGTGGACGGATGGCCAATAGCCAATGCCGTTACCAATTCAACCGATTGAGAGAGAGCAGATATGCTATTTTTGCAGCATCCATGAATCTTAATTAAAAACAAACACCGGGCAATGAAATCGCACCCCCCATTAAATAAAAGAAGACCGCTCGCCAACTACTATGATTAAAAGAACTACCATTGAACCGGCTTTCCTCTCGTTATACCTAATCTATTCAAAGCAAGCAGTCAATCCCATCCTTTCTCCCTTATTTTACTGGAATTCCCTTCGAGCCACGCGCCTCGGCTCTCCTCCCGCTGGAACCTCCTTTACTTCAACCTATACCTAATCGATTCACACGTTAAATCCATGCAGGAATGGATGATTACGCCAAAGAAATCTAGTTCGAAATGACAGCCTTAGCTATACGAATTGGAAGAAATTTTAGAATAGGATTTTCGTTTGGGTTCAAAGGCGAAAAACACATTTTCTAGCAGCCCGGATAAGAACACTGTTCGCCAATTCCAATTGCCCGGCCGAAAGCGCAAAAGAGCGCACTCCAGGCTAGGCTGCCAATTGCTATTCAAGCATCTCAAACTCTATCTGTAACGATTGCTATTTCATCTCCATGAAGAGGAGCTTCTGCTAAAGGAACTTGTGATCCCTAGCTTGAGACTCAAACTCCGGAAGCCGACCTGCCAACATACATTGTGGGATAAGACTCTTCCCCATCATCAGCCAATTAAGCTAAGCGGCAACCTTGAAGGTAAGGTTTGCCAGCATCAAGCTCTAAGGATGGGTATTATGTACCAGCTCGAAGCCCTATAGCTATAGAAGAGACGGCCGTAAGTTGTATCTTTAGTCTTAATTAAGAATTGGAGGTGAAGACTCTTTCTTTCCCCATCCATGAATATACTTTTTCGCTAAGAAAGCCTCTACTGGGCGGGCTACTCCAAGATTGAATATAGAAAGGAGACCTCCCCATGATTCCTACTCCTAAACCGCTGAGTGATGGGCAAGATCTCTAATTAGCTATGACGAAATGGAAAAGGTAATCGCGACCCTATCACGAGAGTTGAAAGCAAGTGGAGAGGGCTAACTCGAAATATCATAGAATAAGTGAGATTGGATTCTAGGCTCGATGAGATGTTAGGTATGCCTGTTGCGTAGAGAAATCTTCTTTCATGTGATCGAGTTCCTTCTTCTGTCGAGATTTGCTTCCTTCGGGTGTGCCTTAGTATTATCATAAGTGAAGCAGAAAGCAGAGAATAAGCTTACCACTCTATGTCGACTATGCCTTTTTGACTACTACTATAAGAGGACTTGCCCTCTATGATCTAGCTCTAGGGCTAAGCCTAAAAAGTCTCACTCTCAGAGAAGTGCTTTCGTACCTTTCAGGGGAGGAAGCCATTTCAAGGGACTTTGTATAGTTGATTATGAAAGTATAGATCGGGACTACTCAAAGCTACGGGCCTTATAAGAGGGCCTAGTGCGCTTGCTCCTCTTAAACAGCTGCAAGCCCAGCAAGTGACGTAGCTACACACTAGAAAGAATATTAGCAGCAGAAGATAGACTACTAACGCAATTACTCATTACAAAATAAGAGACAAGTGGTTTTACAGCGATCCTTCTTTGACTCTGTCTCGCTGTAAATAGTTAGTCATTTCCTACCCATATTCGACTTACAGTTAAAAGCAACCTCTAGAAGTTGCACCTGATAGCCATCCGTTTCGTTCGGGCTTCTCATCTCCTCCAGGACCGGAAATGATGGTGCCTGCCTAGGTCTGAGTATCTGGTCCCCAAGGGGGTCAAGCAAGGGATGAGATAACTCGATCTGTTGGGGGAGGAGTTTACTTTTCTTAGGATAGGACTCTTTTTATCCCCCTTCCACGTAGACATAAATGTTTACAGCCGCCGAGTGCTTCCTGGTGTGAAGTCCTGTGGGTGGTCCCGCTTTGGTAGTCTGGGATTTGATTTCTCCATTTTATCAAGCCTGCTAGATCAAAGACGGCTAGGGCAGGAACAGGTTAATAGCTAGGTATAGGTTGTTAAAGGGTTAGGTCAAGGTCAAAAGCTGGGGCAGTGGAAGTTTTCCTTTCTGGGAGTTCTGTTCCATCCCTACAGTAATCTATAGGTATTTCCCTGAAAGAGCTAATGATATGATAATATATATTTATAAAGATTCTAGAGAATAAATAAGTTCCCCTTCGCCTATCTAATCTTCTTTCTCTACAGGAGACTACTCTACTAGTATACTTATTCAGCTGGGGCGGTATCTTTTTAGTCAGTTTCGGGCCGCTTATGGATAAGCCGTAGTTGTTGACGGAAGAAATGAGGGTATACTAGATGGAAGCATCCAATGGAGACACTCGCGATCGATAGATTGTGTACGGTTTTAGAAGTTGCCTTATTAGAGAAAGGGGAAAGGGCGGTTAGTCAAATTAATAAGAAGATAGAAAAAAAGACGTTTTGTGAGATACGCGGAAGGACGACCTTGAGGCCTTCTTTCTAAAAGTAGCTAGAAGAGTAGGCTAGCTAGCCTTTTTCCGCAGGCTGCTAGTTGTAGCTTACTCTGAAACTTGTGCTTTGATGCTCTTCCTGTAGCAACTTCACTCGGAACTCGTTCTTAGCTCACTTACTGAACTCGGCTTCGCCCTTAAATCAGTAGGGGTGAGCAAGGGTGGTGTTAAGTGTCTGGTCTTGGCCCAAGCAGTAAGTAGGGAATGACAAGAAATGCTGCGAAGTGAGCTTGAGCTTGGTGGTTCCCTATGAGGAAGTGCTGCCAAAAAGGGACTACTCCCCCAACAGATCGAGGGCCGGGATTGGACACTATTCCTTCATGTGGATCGAGAACAAGCCACTTTTTATTAGTAATAGAAGGCCAGGAGCGCGCAAGATCTCTTCTCTCGAGGGAGCAGCTAGGTTACGCGCGAGCGTATCAGTACTCTCGTGTCATGTGCCACTTAAATCTTTCTATCGATGCAAATACCCTACTTATGATGGGGGAATCAAAGGGAGCAAATCGAAGGCGGTTTACGGATCAGATCAACAACCTTAAATCAGTAGGGGAGGAGGAGTTGAGCTAGTAGCTAGAGGGGGAGAGCGAATAGACGCAAAGCGAAGGGGCCCTCCTTCGTTGAGAGGACGATGAAAGAACCATTTCAAAGCTATTAAGCTCCCGAAAAGTCTAAGGGTTTAATGGATGGAAGCGGCCTAGCCATAATTCGAATGGTAACTTCGTCGACTGGGGAGTTATCCACAGTCAACCTCTTACATCTAAACCTCTTCGCAAACTCTGCTCCACCCGAGAGACTTAATTTGAACCACCTTTTCTAAAAAAAAGAACAAAAAAGCTCGATACTGTAAAGCATCATATTGTCGAAGCGAATAGGGCGGCACAGCACAAGATGTCCTTGATGCGGTGGAGGAAATCTCTTCTAATAAACCCGTCTTTTTGGCATAACTGCCTCTAGCAGCCCCTTCTCTAAGACCTTGGTCAATAAGTTCCTTTTACTCATATTCATGTGCTGCGGATTCTCCCTTTTGCACCTAAGACCGTCTTTTCATTAACTCCTGGGCAATCAGGTTCGGTTTCTCCCGAAGAGCCTGCATTCCATGCTTCCGATTCAAGTCCTGAAAACCTTCGTGCTAACAAGCCATTCTCTTCCGAACTCTTCCGAAAGTGCCACGGTGGATTCTAGAACAGGGGTTATTCCGACAACAAGGGACTAAGGCAAACCTTACTTTCTTCTTATGATTCTGCTCGAACTGTCTTCTCTAAAGCGAAAGGTTATGATTTCGGATTCTTATACTTCAGCTAAATAAAGTTCTGTGACCTCTGTGTTGAAGGAAAAAGCGTTCTTGTACACTCATTCGCGCGATCGTTCATCTTTCATTTCCCATTTTTACAATTTTTTAAGAATGCACTAAATACGGAATCTCTAAACACTATTCTGGCCAAACCAAAGTAGTCTTCCTTCTAGTGAGTCCCACTTCCCTGGGATCTCCCCCTAAAAAACAAATATACCTAAAAGATCGAAAGATCTCCGGATCGGTTAAGGAAATTCTATTACCGGACGGAGAAAGCGGCGTTTGGATTAGAAAGGATGTCGCAAGATCAATTGTTTTTTCCTGCTGTCGGAAGATCGGTTGTTGAGGCCTGAAGGAAAATGCTGGATAGTGTACTTCCTGTAAAGACTGTAAAGAGAAGCCCGAACGAAACGGATGGCTATCAGGTGCAACTTCTAGAGGTTGCTTTTAACTGTAAGTCGAATATGGGTAGGAAATGACTAACTATTTACAGCGAGACAGAGTCAAAGAAGGATCGCTGTAAAACCACTTGTCTCTTATTTTGTAATGAGTAATTGCGTTAGTAGTCTATCTTCTGCTGCTAATATTCTTTCTAGTGTGTAGCTACGTCACTTGCTGGGCTTGCAGCTGTTTAAGAGGAGCAAGCGCACTAGGCCCTCTTATAAGGCCCGTAGCTTTGAGTAGTCCCGATCTATACTTTCATAATCAACTATACAAAGTCCCTTGAAATGGCTTCCTCCCCTGAAAGGTACGAAAGCACTTCTCTGAGAGTGAGACTTTTTAGGCTTAGCCCTAGAGCTAGATCATAGAGGGCAAGTCCTCTTATAGTAGTAGTCAAAAAGGCATAGTCGACATAGAGTGGTAAGCTTATTCTCTGCTTTCTGCTTCACTTATGATAATACTAAGGCACACCCGAAGGAAGCAAATCTCGACAGAAGAAGGAACTCGATCACATGAAAGAAGATTTCTCTACGCAACAGGCATACCTAACATCTCATCGAGCCTAGAATCCAATCTCACTTATTCTATGATATTTCGAGTTAGCCCTCTCCACTTGCTTTCAACTCTCGTGATAGGGTCGCGATTACCTTTTCCATTTCGTCATAGCTAATTAGAGATCTTGCCCATCACTCAGCGGTTTAGGAGTAGGAATCATGGGGAGGTCTCCTTTCTATATTCAATCTTGGAGTAGCCCGCCCAGTAGAGGCTTTCTTAGCGAAAAAGTATATTCATGGATGGGGAAAGAAAGAGTCTTCACCTCCAATTCTTAATTAAGACTAAAGATACAACTTACGGCCGTCTCTTCTATAGCTATAGGGCTTCGAGCTGGTACATAATACCCATCCTTAGAGCTTGATGCTGGCAAACCTTACCTTCAAGGTTGCCGCTTAGCTTAATTGGCTGATGATGGGGAAGAGTCTTATCCCACAATGTATGTTGGCAGGTCGGCTTCCGGAGTTTGAGTCTCAAGCTAGGGATCACAAGTTCCTTTAGCAGAAGCTCCTCTTCATGGAGATGAAATAGCAATCGTTACAGATAGAGTTTGAGATGCTTGAATAGCAATTGGCAGCCTAGCCTGGAGTGCGCTCTTTTGCGCTTTCGGCCGGGCAATTGGAATTGGCGAACAGTGTTCTTATCCGGGCTGCTAGAAAATGTGTTTTTCGCCTTTGAACCCAAACGAAAATCCTATTCTAAAATTTCTTCCAATTCGTATAGCTAAGGCTGTCATTTCGAACTAGATTTCTTTGGCGTAATCATCCATTCCTGCATGGATTTAACGTGTGAATCGATTAGGTATAGGTTGAAGTAAAGGAGGTTCCAGCGGGAGGAGAGCCGAGGCGCGTGGCTCGAAGGGAATTCCAGTAAAATAAGGGAGAAAGGATGGGATTGACTGCTTGCTTTGAATAGATTAGGTATAACGAGAGGAAAGCCGGTTCAATGGTAGTTCTTTTAATCATAGTAGTTGGCGAGCGGTCTTCTTTTATTTAATGGGGGGTGCGATTTCATTGCCCGGTGTTTGTTTTTAATTAAGATTCATGGATGCTGCAAAAATAGCATATCTGCTCTCTCTCAATCGGTTGAATTGGTAACGGCATTGGCTATTGGCCATCCGTCCACAAATCATCTGAAAAAGTAGGTCGATTCCCCCGCCAGATGTTTAATCACTTGTTCAATCCTTTCTTGAAAGAGATGCTCATCTGCTCTGGTTAGCTCGGTAGAGTGGCAGGCGAAATCCGTCTCTCTTTATAGATATAGAGTAGGCGGCTAGTAACTTCTTACTCGTGTAGTGAGAAAAACCTTCTTTATGGCCTCCTTTATTTAGATTTAGTTCAATCACGAGTTTAAGGTTTGCGATAGATGTTGCCTTTCCTTTTCCTGGATAAACGATCTCAAATCGGCTTTTTTCATTTTAGCGGATCTGTGGGTTTTTGAAGTCATTTGTCCCCGGCATCTTATCTTCGGAAGTGCAAGGCAGCAATCATCTGTAGCGGGCTAGCTAACTGAATGCTGAATCGATATCTGTATTTGTATATTTTAAATATAAGAGATGCTTTTTGCTTTGTCTTTTAAGCCGGATCTAAAATGTATTGGTAAGGATCTCTTCCCTGCCTATTTGGAGGGCTGACAGTTGCTTGCTTGTCTAGCTCAGCCCCTACTGAGCTAGCTTTCCGGTAGGCATCCGTTTCTTATATTATTCTCAATTCCCACTTACTTCTGTAAAAACTTCTGCCCCCTTGCAATTCCAACTCGGCCAGAGAATCAAAGGGCAGATGGTATGTCTTTCTATCCATCCTGATTGTTGGATAGAAATTAAAATCCTACTTTTTGCGAGCAAGGTTATAAAAAATAGAATCTTTCCTTCTATCTATTATCAATCGAGAAAAAACATTTCTCCAAAAGATTTATTCATTACTACTACATAAAACACTACATTACATAAACAACCACATATGACTTTCCTAGAGAACTCTAGCTTTAAAAGCATTCTGTTATGCTAACTACATTAATGATTTTCGAAACAGAAATAAGTCAAAGAATAGATGATTGGCAGTCTTGGTATCCGACGATAGATCCTGTGCCTGCCTGTATAGAATGTAAAAGATGAAAGTCAATATCAATTAGATGGAGATCAAGCATTGCAGGAAAGGGCGGATTATCCACTTCCAGTCGATAGAGCTAAAGGACTCATTCCCACCCTCGACATACTAAGGAAAAGGGCTGATCCAACTAGGGAAGAAACAGAGGGTTTCAAGTAGGGTAGGGAGCTTTAGCGGTAGAAAGGGGTGGCTTTCTCAGCCAATCTAATAAGCAGAGGTCAAGAGCTCTTTGTTTACCCAAAAAAAACCCTGGCTTGTTAAAGAATTCCTGAGCTTCAAAATCCAACTTCAGGGTGTAGTTTACTTGCTGGCTGATAAGTTAGGTAGCGAAGCCTAAGATTCGATTACGTCTTTGTTTAACTTAGGTTCCCCACCTAAGTCCCATATCTTAAAGACTATAACTCAATAGCAACTTTACTTGGCTTCAAGTCCCATAAGAGAAGAAGAATAGCTGGAAGAAAAAACAACCTAGCTACAAACTAAAAAGCCTGGAGTAAACTACCTTACTTAGCTTATAGTCCCAAAAGCGGATGCCATAACTGCTGTAGCTAGCCTAGGATATGAAGAGTTAGATTCGGAAAACAGCTAGAGAAGACTGCACATCACTGAAGATATTGTCAGATCTTTCTGGTCGGTTTAAGCCAAGAAATGGTATCCGGGGGCAGGGCAAGATAGAGAGGAGCGTGCAATGTATTGACATGAAGTACTTAGTACCAGTCCACTCGAACACCGGGAGATGAGCTAGCCCCTGAAGGGAAGATACGCAGGTTAACAGTTTCAGTACCAAACTTTCCGGCTAGCTAGATGCTAAAATCAAAGTCGGACTCTGTTTTCGATCTATTTGTTTCACCTAGCTATAGACTGGCATTCGATTAAAGCTAAAATCCTATTCTCTGTACTTAGCTTAGTTATTCGCGATCCCATTCTCTTCGATCCTATCTCTAATGGAGTCAAAAAAATAGGGATTTGGAAGAGAATCTCTTTGTCTTTGTTTCCACGAGCGGAAAGGTAAGCAAAAAAGAATAAAGGAGACTTTATGAGCATATGAGCATAAGACTCCAAACCAAACTTTCAGCTAAGTGTGGCATGTGCGGAAGCGTGGCTAGTATAAAGAGAAATGCCTACTTACTGTATTAGTAGTTTTCGTAAAGATTGGCTGGGTGAGCACCTTAGTAAACAGGTTTTTCCAGTGGGCAAGAGTTTCCGTTGAAAGGGCTTAGACCTTTTTTCGATTCTCCGTGAATCCAAAAAACTGTTGGAATGCCAAGGAGATCGTAGCTTAGAACATCTAACTCCAGTATTCTAAGACTGGATTGTGAGTTTCATCTATGATCGAGCCTTTGAAAAAGCACCTATTTTGAAAGCATGATTGATTGACAGAAGAGCTATCCAGTAGTTGAAGCGAAGACATTAGGAATCTTTTTACAAAGAAAAGGACTTTTTTAGTCTAATCTCTCTGACAAGCCTAAGTCTGAAAGCAAAAGCAATAGTGTGCGCGGTACGGACTTTTTTAAGCCACAATCAATCTTGCTTGCAATCGAAGAAGCGCAACTAAAGAAAGACATAAAAGAGAGTGGCCCGAAGAGAGCCCTTTGATTCTTTTCCCAATGCCCAGTTCATCAATTCCGAAAGTCTGCCTGAGGTAAGCTCTGACTAAAGCTTTAATGGAGCCAAGCCTAACTCTAACTAAAAAGATCAATCAATCAAGGTTACCTCGCCCTTTAGCCTTAGATAATTTTCAAATTTAGTGAACTCTATTTCGGGAGGTAATGAATGTCAGTCTTTACGTCTTCAATTTACCCTTAGAATGAAGTGGGGGAAAGAATCCATGCATTAATTGTCAAGGCAAGGTACCTGTAAGCCATAGAAAGGAGGCAACAACTACGAAGTCTGAATTCGGCGGAGAAAGCCTCAAAACAGCCTAGGAAGAAAGTACGAATAGCAGCTAAAAGTTAGGCTCAGAAATTTCTTACTAGTCGCCAAATTGGGATAAAAACTTGCCTCAGTTCCAACTCGTCAAATTACCTGGGCAGAAATGCAAGTCCGAAGTATGAAATAGCTGCTACAAAGCTCAGTCTCATTTTTCGTTGTAAATGCCTTTTAATATCATCCAATCTTGTATCCGGGAATTTAGACTACGGGGATCCCGCCTCTAGCTCCGGGGTCAGAGAGGAAGTAGCAGTTGAATTTCTCTATTGAGAAAGCCGGGTCAGATCTTAGCCAAAAGCCATTTCGATGGGACACTTCACTACTCAAAGCGGAGACTACTAGATCAGGAAGAACTTAAGCCTAAAAGTCAGACGAATGCCTGGGATTCTATGCCCGACGATTCCCACATATTCTCTTTCAAGACCATTTTCTTCTCATCCAACTTCCGCTTCTTCTACTACTATCTACTTTCCCGTCCAGCTTATGATATGGTAGAGGCAGCCAGGTGCTTTGTAGTTTATTAGAATGCAGGCCCTTCTGATTGAGCAGGCTGAGATCCTTCCTTATATCTATTTTCTATTTGCAATCCCGGGATCGAATTCATGTATTGCTTTAGTCAACTCCTAAACCTTAGAATGAACTCCTGGATGCTTGTAGGTCAGTATCTCAACCCGTATTCAGTCTTAGTAGAGACGTAAGCCCTATCTGAAGGCTGGGATGATAAGTTGACCCACTAGTCTGTAAAGAAAGTTACCTGGGATTCTTTTCCAAAAGCCTAAGAAGAACGTTTTATTACAGCCTCTTCCTATTCCCTGATCTGGGGACTCGAATGAGCGAACGAAGAAATGCCTGATAATCGAATCCGATACGTTACCTTGTGACTCGCTTTGCCGGTCCTTTCGAAGCAGTCATTCTAAACCTGGTGACTAATTTAGCAAGAAGATGAGTAGATTCCTCCCGGATAAAGCCCAATAAGGGCAGAATTGCCACTTTTAGAGTTAGCTCTAATTGGAAGACCGTGGACTAAGAACAACAAAGCATGAGTTGGGGGGTCGAAAGCCTTATGCTTCCTTCCCGTCTTTGAACCTATTCCCGACTCCTTAAGTAGTTCAATTGCATATGTGAAAGCGCGCATAGCCATTTTTAGGCTTCTTAAGTAACGGAGTAAAGAGAAAAGAAGTAGTATTCTAATACACTGGATTGAGACTAGCCTCTCCGCCTAAAAAGTTCAGACTGACTGCTTTCGGAGAATGACTTATGAGTTGAGTTAGCACGACGTGATTGATTACACTTTCTATATATAGGCCTGACCTCGCTGCCCAAGCAGATCAAGCCATAAGAAGAAGATCCTTGATCTGGCCTGATAATGGCTTGACGGGCCCAAAAAAACTACAGATAGTGATGTCGCTCTTACCAAGGATACTTGTGGGTCTTTACAACTGCTGAAGGTGAAAACTGCTATTCCTTAGTTTCAAACAGCCGATGAAAGGCCTTCAAGCAAAAACAAAAGAGAACGAAAGAGTGGACTTCAGTCTATCGCGAGAGGTAATTCTAGTCTTTATTGACATTAGTAGAGACGTAAACAGTATCTTCAGTCCTTCCGTCTATAGTTGCCGATGTGAACTATCGACTTTCCAGTACTACTTCAAAAGCAGCGAGGGGGGGCAGGAAGCGGAGTCTATGCTAGCAGGAAAAGGCCTTCAAGCACTGGTATATTGATTTGATTTACTAACAAGGCCTACTTCTCAACCGGTTCACCAGAAGGGCTGCTTATGAGAGCTAAGGTGACTAATTCATCATAAAAAAAAGTAAAAGGCAGAAAAAGACTACAATGCCACAAGCAAGAGAGAAAAGAGAGTGCATCTCACTACCAGTGCCGTCAAGATCGGGTACAAGCACCTCTGGAACAGCAAGTTCAACTTTTGGATGCTTAAACAACCACACCCTTTCCTGCGCCTCTGCACCCCCCTTTCATCTTCGGTTAGCGAGAAAACGGATTCAAATAACTAAACAACAACAAGGCAATGGGGCCTAAAGCCCCCCATTTATACCACAACTAAAAAAACCTATTCATTAGCTAAACTCACCCCTATTCACTTACGAAGCAATCGGACTCGCCTCTTTTTTTTGTTTATTTATAGAAAGCGTGTTCAAGGCGTCAAGTTTTAGTATGAAATCACACTTCCACTATTGCTAGGAAGGGCTTTGCTTACATTACACCTCTGGTCTATCAAAGTTTTTTTCATCGTCCAAGAACAAATGCCTCTTCAAAAGAGAATCTCGAAGAACTTAACTAGACAATACTTAACTTACCAGCCTTACTAGGCAAGAACATCAACCAATCCTAGAACTACAAGATGATACCTTAGAAGCGACTTCTCCTAACGACAAGTAAAGGCATACCCTCATATAAAGGAGAGCTGCTTTCCCTCTATTAGAAAACTAGACAAGAATGGATGTCACAGTGGAAAGCTCAACCGCGTGGCACAAAACAGTGGGTTGGGGTTCCTGATCTTGTCTTCCTTCAGGCTAAAGCTTCAAGTCTCAATCCGAAGTCAAAGAGAAAGTAATAGATAAATAGATGCCCACTCTTCCCCTGGTGTAGCTGCTGCAAATCACCTATTGAGTTACGAAAGGGAATCCACCCTTTCTTTTCACATGCACGAGTCTCGTCTTCTTTTTTCTAATAGGATCAGTAGTCCGCTAGTGGGCTTGGGGTCTTTCTGGATGAGCTTGAAGCTTAGGATTGTTTTAGGGCAGTATCCGGTGGAGAGGACTTCGGATACATGTCATTCCGGTCGGTGACTCCGTCTGTCAATGTATTTCTTTCTGTCACTGGCCGGGCTCTGAATGAAATAGAAATCCCGTTCGTTCACCCTCAGACTTGAGACTAAGCTTTCTGCCTTGCGACTAGCCTCTCTCACTCAAGATAAGGTCAGGTGATCCCTTTCTGTCTCCTTCTCAGTTAGGTCCAATAAGTCCCTTCCCTTTCTCCGATCAATAAGCCCCCCGATCCCTTTCTTTGTCTTTCATCCTCCCTGAACAGAATAAGTAAGGCCCCGTTTTTTTCTAATAAAAAAAAGAAAGGGCGAACGTTTGAAGTGGCGAAGGCCTATGATATAGTAATAAAGAAAGTACGTTAAGGTTACGAAGTAAGGTCAGCTGGTTAAGGAAAGCTCAGGTTATGAAATCGCTTAGCCATTAATTAAGTAGTAGTGAGGCGTCGGTACGGAGCCTTCCACTGTGGACCGAGACTACGCAAAGGTAGAACACCATAGAAACTTCGCTGACTTTATAATAAACCTTGATTTCGCTACGCTCAATAAGAACCCGGAATAGCGGAAATCGGTTCGTGTTCCGCTTCCAAACAAAGTCAGTCGTCTTTGCCCAAGTGTGAACTGCGGACGACTCTCCATTGGTTCCATTCCTTCTAACTTGACTTCTGGGTCAACCCAACCCGAATGGTAAGAAGAGGGTCAGCCAACCAAACAGCGGTCCACTTTGTACATTTGCTGAGGCAGACCAATCGGGCATTTTAGAAAAGGGAAGGGAACTTTTATCACCGAAGGAGGCTGTAGAAATGAAGGAGGCGGGAAGCTACCGCTTCTAGAATGCAAGCTTATCCTTTACTTTTTTTATAGCGTACCGCTATTGAAAAAAAAAAGGTTTATGGATGAAGTAATCGGAGTGACAAATGATTACGGTTGCGGAAACCGGAAAAAGTCGTTACCTTTTGAATTGAATCAAAGTAGCGCCGAGTACTTCGACTACAGGGGGGGAGGGCAGCTTCTACGACAGCTTCGCGTCCTCGCCGCTTCTTTCTGGCGACTAGCTTCTAAAGTGGGTGGCCTGGTAAGCAAGCTACCTTCAGCATCGGTAAAATCCCTATCCATAATAAATTGGAAAAATGGTGGGGAAGGAGGCCCCCACTTCAATGGAAAGGGGGGAATCGCCGTTTCACAGCCGCTCCTCTACAACAAACTACCTTTCGCCCAACATGATCACGAACGAAGACAGAGAATTGCGTAGATAGAAGGACGAAACCAACCCACTTGTCCTGATCGGAACGATTGAAGAAAGAAAGAGAAGGCCCCTTTCGCCCAGGGGGCATCGTCGGAGAACAATGTCGGGGACAGGGTGAGAACCTTCCGTTGGTTACGCCCTTTAAGTATTGGTTCTTTCTTAGCTTAGATAGATATGGAGATAGATCCAGATAGAGATCTATATCTTTCTATCTATCGATAGATAGAAAGATATAGATCTCTATCTGGATCTATCTCCATATCTATCTAAGCTAAGAAAGAACCAATACTTAAAGGGCGTAACCAACGGAAGGTTCTCACCCTGTCCCCGACATTGTTCTCCGACGATGCCCCCTGGGCGAAAGGGGCCTTCTCTTTCTTTCTTCAATCGTTCCGATCAGGACAAGTGGGTTGGTTTCGTCCTTCTATCTACGCAATTCTCTGTCTTCGTTCGTGATCATGTTGGGCGAAAGGTAGTTTGTTGTAGAGGAGCGGCTGTGAAACGGCGATTCCCCCCTTTCCATTGAAGTGGGGGCCTCCTTCCCCACCATTTTTCCAATTTATTATGGATAGGGATTTTACCGATGCTGAAGGTAGCTTGCTTACCAGGCCACCCACTTTAGAAGCTAGTCGCCAGAAAGAAGCGGCGAGGACGCGAAGCTGTCGTAGAAGCTGCCCTCCCCCCCTGTAGTCGAAGTACTCGGCGCTACTTTGATTCAATTCAAAAGGTAACGACTTTTTCCGGTTTCCGCAACCGTAATCATTTGTCACTCCGATTACTTCATCCATAAACCTTTTTTTTTTCAATAGCGGTACGCTATAAAAAAAGTAAAGGATAAGCTTGCATTCTAGAAGCGGTAGCTTCCCGCCTCCTTCATTTCTACAGCCTCCTTCGGTGATAAAAGTTCCCTTCCCTTTTCTAAAATGCCCGATTGGTCTGCCTCAGCAAATGTACAAAGTGGACCGCTGTTTGGTTGGCTGACCCTCTTCTTACCATTCGGGTTGGGTTGACCCAGAAGTCAAGTTAGAAGGAATGGAACCAATGGAGAGTCGTCCGCAGTTCACACTTGGGCAAAGACGACTGACTTTGTTTGGAAGCGGAACACGAACCGATTTCCGCTATTCCGGGTTCTTATTGAGCGTAGCGAAATCAAGGTTTATTATAAAGTCAGCGAAGTTTCTATGGTGTTCTACCTTTGCGTAGTCTCGGTCCACAGTGGAAGGCTCCGTACCGACGCCTCACTACTACTTAATTAATGGCTAAGCGATTTCATAACCTGAGCTTTCCTTAACCAGCTGACCTTACTTCGTAACCTTAACGTACTTTCTTTATTACTATATCATAGGCCTTCGCCACTTCAAACGTTCGCCCTTTCTTTTTTTTATTAGAAAAAAACGGGGCCTTACTTATTCTGTTCAGGGAGGATGAAAGACAAAGAAAGGGATCGGGGGGCTTATTGATCGGAGAAAGGGAAGGGACTTATTGGACCTAACTGAGAAGGAGACAGAAAGGGATCACCTGACCTTATCTTGAGTGAGAGAGGCTAGTCGCAAGGCAGAAAGCTTAGTCTCAAGTCTGAGGGTGAACGAACGGGATTTCTATTTCATTCAGAGCCCGGCCAGTGACAGAAAGAAATACATTGACAGACGGAGTCACCGACCGGAATGACATGTATCCGAAGTCCTCTCCACCGGATACTGCCCTAAAACAATCCTAAGCTTCAAGCTCATCCAGAAAGACCCCAAGCCCACTAGCGGACTACTGATCCTATTAGAAAAAAGAAGACGAGACTCGTGCATGTGAAAAGAAAGGGTGGATTCCCTTTCGTAACTCAATAGGTGATTTGCAGCAGCTACACCAGGGGAAGAGTGGGCATCTATTTATCTATTACTTTCTCTTTGACTTCGGATTGAGACTTGAAGCTTTAGCCTGAAGGAAGACAAGATCAGGAACCCCAACCCACTGTTTTGTGCCACGCGGTTGAGCTTTCCACTGTGACATCCATTCTTGTCTAGTTTTCTAATAGAGGGAAAGCAGCTCTCCTTTATATGAGGGTATGCCTTTACTTGTCGTTAGGAGAAGTCGCTTCTAAGGTATCATCTTGTAGTTCTAGGATTGGTTGATGTTCTTGCCTAGTAAGGCTGGTAAGTTAAGTATTGTCTAGTTAAGTTCTTCGAGATTCTCTTTTGAAGAGGCATTTGTTCTTGGACGATGAAAAAAACTTTGATAGACCAGAGGTGTAATGTAAGCAAAGCCCTTCCTAGCAATAGTGGAAGTGTGATTTCATACTAAAACTTGACGCCTTGAACACGCTTTCTATAAATAAACAAAAAAAAGAGGCGAGTCCGATTGCTTCGTAAGTGAATAGGGGTGAGTTTAGCTAATGAATAGGTTTTTTTAGTTGTGGTATAAATGGGGGGCTTTAGGCCCCATTGCCTTGTTGTTGTTTAGTTATTTGAATCCGTTTTCTCGCTAACCGAAGATGAAAGGGGGGTGCAGAGGCGCAGGAAAGGGTGTGGTTGTTTAAGCATCCAAAAGTTGAACTTGCTGTTCCAGAGGTGCTTGTACCCGATCTTGACGGCACTGGTAGTGAGATGCACTCTCTTTTCTCTCTTGCTTGTGGCATTGTAGTCTTTTTCTGCCTTTTACTTTTTTTTATGATGAATTAGTCACCTTAGCTCTCATAAGCAGCCCTTCTGGTGAACCGGTTGAGAAGTAGGCCTTGTTAGTAAATCAAATCAATATACCAGTGCTTGAAGGCCTTTTCCTGCTAGCATAGACTCCGCTTCCTGCCCCCCCTCGCTGCTTTTGAAGTAGTACTGGAAAGTCGATAGTTCACATCGGCAACTATAGACGGAAGGACTGAAGATACTGTTTACGTCTCTACTAATGTCAATAAAGACTAGAATTACCTCTCGCGATAGACTGAAGTCCACTCTTTCGTTCTCTTTTGTTTTTGCTTGAAGGCCTTTCATCGGCTGTTTGAAACTAAGGAATAGCAGTTTTCACCTTCAGCAGTTGTAAAGACCCACAAGTATCCTTGGTAAGAGCGACATCACTATCTGTAGTTTTTTTGGGCCCGTCAAGCCATTATCAGGCCAGATCAAGGATCTTCTTCTTATGGCTTGATCTGCTTGGGCAGCGAGGTCAGGCCTATATATAGAAAGTGTAATCAATCACGTCGTGCTAACTCAACTCATAAGTCATTCTCCGAAAGCAGTCAGTCTGAACTTTTTAGGCGGAGAGGCTAGTCTCAATCCAGTGTATTAGAATACTACTTCTTTTCTCTTTACTCCGTTACTTAAGAAGCCTAAAAATGGCTATGCGCGCTTTCACATATGCAATTGAACTACTTAAGGAGTCGGGAATAGGTTCAAAGACGGGAAGGAAGCATAAGGCTTTCGACCCCCCAACTCATGCTTTGTTGTTCTTAGTCCACGGTCTTCCAATTAGAGCTAACTCTAAAAGTGGCAATTCTGCCCTTATTGGGCTTTATCCGGGAGGAATCTACTCATCTTCTTGCTAAATTAGTCACCAGGTTTAGAATGACTGCTTCGAAAGGACCGGCAAAGCGAGTCACAAGGTAACGTATCGGATTCGATTATCAGGCATTTCTTCGTTCGCTCATTCGAGTCCCCAGATCAGGGAATAGGAAGAGGCTGTAATAAAACGTTCTTCTTAGGCTTTTGGAAAAGAATCCCAGGTAACTTTCTTTACAGACTAGTGGGTCAACTTATCATCCCAGCCTTCAGATAGGGCTTACGTCTCTACTAAGACTGAATACGGGTTGAGATACTGACCTACAAGCATCCAGGAGTTCATTCTAAGGTTTAGGAGTTGACTAAAGCAATACATGAATTCGATCCCGGGATTGCAAATAGAAAATAGATATAAGGAAGGATCTCAGCCTGCTCAATCAGAAGGGCCTGCATTCTAATAAACTACAAAGCACCTGGCTGCCTCTACCATATCATAAGCTGGACGGGAAAGTAGATAGTAGTAGAAGAAGCGGAAGTTGGATGAGAAGAAAATGGTCTTGAAAGAGAATATGTGGGAATCGTCGGGCATAGAATCCCAGGCATTCGTCTGACTTTTAGGCTTAAGTTCTTCCTGATCTAGTAGTCTCCGCTTTGAGTAGTGAAGTGTCCCATCGAAATGGCTTTTGGCTAAGATCTGACCCGGCTTTCTCAATAGAGAAATTCAACTGCTACTTCCTCTCTGACCCCGGAGCTAGAGGCGGGATCCCCGTAGTCTAAATTCCCGGATACAAGATTGGATGATATTAAAAGGCATTTACAACGAAAAATGAGACTGAGCTTTGTAGCAGCTATTTCATACTTCGGACTTGCATTTCTGCCCAGGTAATTTGACGAGTTGGAACTGAGGCAAGTTTTTATCCCAATTTGGCGACTAGTAAGAAATTTCTGAGCCTAACTTTTAGCTGCTATTCGTACTTTCTTCCTAGGCTGTTTTGAGGCTTTCTCCGCCGAATTCAGACTTCGTAGTTGTTGCCTCCTTTCTATGGCTTACAGGTACCTTGCCTTGACAATTAATGCATGGATTCTTTCCCCCACTTCATTCTAAGGGTAAATTGAAGACGTAAAGACTGACATTCATTACCTCCCGAAATAGAGTTCACTAAATTTGAAAATTATCTAAGGCTAAAGGGCGAGGTAACCTTGATTGATTGATCTTTTTAGTTAGAGTTAGGCTTGGCTCCATTAAAGCTTTAGTCAGAGCTTACCTCAGGCAGACTTTCGGAATTGATGAACTGGGCATTGGGAAAAGAATCAAAGGGCTCTCTTCGGGCCACTCTCTTTTATGTCTTTCTTTAGTTGCGCTTCTTCGATTGCAAGCAAGATTGATTGTGGCTTAAAAAAGTCCGTACCGCGCACACTATTGCTTTTGCTTTCAGACTTAGGCTTGTCAGAGAGATTAGACTAAAAAAGTCCTTTTCTTTGTAAAAAGATTCCTAATGTCTTCGCTTCAACTACTGGATAGCTCTTCTGTCAATCAATCATGCTTTCAAAATAGGTGCTTTTTCAAAGGCTCGATCATAGATGAAACTCACAATCCAGTCTTAGAATACTGGAGTTAGATGTTCTAAGCTACGATCTCCTTGGCATTCCAACAGTTTTTTGGATTCACGGAGAATCGAAAAAAGGTCTAAGCCCTTTCAACGGAAACTCTTGCCCACTGGAAAAACCTGTTTACTAAGGTGCTCACCCAGCCAATCTTTACGAAAACTACTAATACAGTAAGTAGGCATTTCTCTTTATACTAGCCACGCTTCCGCACATGCCACACTTAGCTGAAAGTTTGGTTTGGAGTCTTATGCTCATATGCTCATAAAGTCTCCTTTATTCTTTTTTGCTTACCTTTCCGCTCGTGGAAACAAAGACAAAGAGATTCTCTTCCAAATCCCTATTTTTTTGACTCCATTAGAGATAGGATCGAAGAGAATGGGATCGCGAATAACTAAGCTAAGTACAGAGAATAGGATTTTAGCTTTAATCGAATGCCAGTCTATAGCTAGGTGAAACAAATAGATCGAAAACAGAGTCCGACTTTGATTTTAGCATCTAGCTAGCCGGAAAGTTTGGTACTGAAACTGTTAACCTGCGTATCTTCCCTTCAGGGGCTAGCTCATCTCCCGGTGTTCGAGTGGACTGGTACTAAGTACTTCATGTCAATACATTGCACGCTCCTCTCTATCTTGCCCTGCCCCCGGATACCATTTCTTGGCTTAAACCGACCAGAAAGATCTGACAATATCTTCAGTGATGTGCAGTCTTCTCTAGCTGTTTTCCGAATCTAACTCTTCATATCCTAGGCTAGCTACAGCAGTTATGGCATCCGCTTTTGGGACTATAAGCTAAGTAAGGTAGTTTACTCCAGGCTTTTTAGTTTGTAGCTAGGTTGTTTTTTCTTCCAGCTATTCTTCTTCTCTTATGGGACTTGAAGCCAAGTAAAGTTGCTATTGAGTTATAGTCTTTAAGATATGGGACTTAGGTGGGGAACCTAAGTTAAACAAAGACGTAATCGAATCTTAGGCTTCGCTACCTAACTTATCAGCCAGCAAGTAAACTACACCCTGAAGTTGGATTTTGAAGCTCAGGAATTCTTTAACAAGCCAGGGTTTTTTTTGGGTAAACAAAGAGCTCTTGACCTCTGCTTATTAGATTGGCTGAGAAAGCCACCCCTTTCTACCGCTAAAGCTCCCTACCCTACTTGAAACCCTCTGTTTCTTCCCTAGTTGGATCAGCCCTTTTCCTTAGTATGTCGAGGGTGGGAATGAGTCCTTTAGCTCTATCGACTGGAAGTGGATAATCCGCCCTTTCCTGCAATGCTTGATCTCCATCTAATTGATATTGACTTTCATCTTTTACATTCTATACAGGCAGGCACAGGATCTATCGTCGGATACCAAGACTGCCAATCATCTATTCTTTGACTTATTTCTGTTTCGAAAATCATTAATGTAGTTAGCATAACAGAATGCTTTTAAAGCTAGAGTTCTCTAGGAAAGTCATATGTGGTTGTTTATGTAATGTAGTGTTTTATGTAGTAGTAATGAATAAATCTTTTGGAGAAATGTTTTTTCTCGATTGATAATAGATAGAAGGAAAGATTCTATTTTTTATAACCTTGCTCGCAAAAAGTAGGATTTTAATTTCTATCCAACAATCAGGATGGATAGAAAGACATACCATCTGCCCTTTGATTCTCTGGCCGAGTTGGAATTGCAAGGGGGCAGAAGTTTTTACAGAAGTAAGTGGGAATTGAGAATAATATAAGAAACGGATGCCTACCGGAAAGCTAGCTCAGTAGGGGCTGAGCTAGACAAGCAAGCAACTGTCAGCCCTCCAAATAGGCAGGGAAGAGATCCTTACCAATACATTTTAGATCCGGCTTAAAAGACAAAGCAAAAAGCATCTCTTATATTTAAAATATACAAATACAGATATCGATTCAGCATTCAGTTAGCTAGCCCGCTACAGATGATTGCTGCCTTGCACTTCCGAAGATAAGATGCCGGGGACAAATGACTTCAAAAACCCACAGATCCGCTAAAATGAAAAAAGCCGATTTGAGATCGTTTATCCAGGAAAAGGAAAGGCAACATCTATCGCAAACCTTAAACTCGTGATTGAACTAAATCTAAATAAAGGAGGCCATAAAGAAGGTTTTTCTCACTACACGAGTAAGAAGTTACTAGCCGCCTACTCTATATCTATAAAGAGAGACGGATTTCGCCTGCCACTCTACCGAGCTAACCAGAGCAGATGAGCATCTCTTTCAAGAAAGGATTGAACAAGTGATTAAACATCTGGCGGGGGAATCGACCTACTTTTTCAGATGATTTGTGGACGGATGGCCAATAGCCAATGCCGTTACCAATTCAACCGATTGAGAGAGAGCAGATATGCTATTTTTGCAGCATCCATGAATCTTAATTAAAAACAAACACCGGGCAATGAAATCGCACCCCCCATTAAATAAAAGAAGACCGCTCGCCAACTACTATGATTAAAAGAACTACCATTGAACCGGCTTTCCTCTCGTTATACCTAATCTATTCAAAGCAAGCAGTCAATCCCATCCTTTCTCCCTTATTTTACTGGAATTCCCTTCGAGCCACGCGCCTCGGCTCTCCTCCCGCTGGAACCTCCTTTACTTCAACCTATACCTAATCGATTCACACGTTAAATCCATGCAGGAATGGATGATTACGCCAAAGAAATCTAGTTCGAAATGACAGCCTTAGCTATACGAATTGGAAGAAATTTTAGAATAGGATTTTCGTTTGGGTTCAAAGGCGAAAAACACATTTTCTAGCAGCCCGGATAAGAACACTGTTCGCCAATTCCAATTGCCCGGCCGAAAGCGCAAAAGAGCGCACTCCAGGCTAGGCTGCCAATTGCTATTCAAGCATCTCAAACTCTATCTGTAACGATTGCTATTTCATCTCCATGAAGAGGAGCTTCTGCTAAAGGAACTTGTGATCCCTAGCTTGAGACTCAAACTCCGGAAGCCGACCTGCCAACATACATTGTGGGATAAGACTCTTCCCCATCATCAGCCAATTAAGCTAAGCGGCAACCTTGAAGGTAAGGTTTGCCAGCATCAAGCTCTAAGGATGGGTATTATGTACCAGCTCGAAGCCCTATAGCTATAGAAGAGACGGCCGTAAGTTGTATCTTTAGTCTTAATTAAGAATTGGAGGTGAAGACTCTTTCTTTCCCCATCCATGAATATACTTTTTCGCTAAGAAAGCCTCTACTGGGCGGGCTACTCCAAGATTGAATATAGAAAGGAGACCTCCCCATGATTCCTACTCCTAAACCGCTGAGTGATGGGCAAGATCTCTAATTAGCTATGACGAAATGGAAAAGGTAATCGCGACCCTATCACGAGAGTTGAAAGCAAGTGGAGAGGGCTAACTCGAAATATCATAGAATAAGTGAGATTGGATTCTAGGCTCGATGAGATGTTAGGTATGCCTGTTGCGTAGAGAAATCTTCTTTCATGTGATCGAGTTCCTTCTTCTGTCGAGATTTGCTTCCTTCGGGTGTGCCTTAGTATTATCATAAGTGAAGCAGAAAGCAGAGAATAAGCTTACCACTCTATGTCGACTATGCCTTTTTGACTACTACTATAAGAGGACTTGCCCTCTATGATCTAGCTCTAGGGCTAAGCCTAAAAAGTCTCACTCTCAGAGAAGTGCTTTCGTACCTTTCAGGGGAGGAAGCCATTTCAAGGGACTTTGTATAGTTGATTATGAAAGTATAGATCGGGACTACTCAAAGCTACGGGCCTTATAAGAGGGCCTAGTGCGCTTGCTCCTCTTAAACAGCTGCAAGCCCAGCAAGTGACGTAGCTACACACTAGAAAGAATATTAGCAGCAGAAGATAGACTACTAACGCAATTACTCATTACAAAATAAGAGACAAGTGGTTTTACAGCGATCCTTCTTTGACTCTGTCTCGCTGTAAATAGTTAGTCATTTCCTACCCATATTCGACTTACAGTTAAAAGCAACCTCTAGAAGTTGCACCTGATAGCCATCCGTTTCGTTCGGGCTTCTCATCTCCTCCAGGACCGGAAATGATGGTGCCTGCCTAGGTCTGAGTATCTGGTCCCCAAGGGGGTCAAGCAAGGGATGAGATAACTCGATCTGTTGGGGGAGGAGTTTACTTTTCTTAGGATAGGACTCTTTTTATCCCCCTTCCACGTAGACATAAATGTTTACAGCCGCCGAGTGCTTCCTGGTGTGAAGTCCTGTGGGTGGTCCCGCTTTGGTAGTCTGGGATTTGATTTCTCCATTTTATCAAGCCTGCTAGATCAAAGACGGCTAGGGCAGGAACAGGTTAATAGCTAGGTATAGGTTGTTAAAGGGTTAGGTCAAGGTCAAAAGCTGGGGCAGTGGAAGTTTTCCTTTCTGGGAGTTCTGTTCCATCCCTACAGTAATCTATAGGTATTTCCCTGAAAGAGCTAATGATATGATAATATATATTTATAAAGATTCTAGAGAATAAATAAGTTCCCCTTCGCCTATCTAATCTTCTTTCTCTACAGGAGACTACTCTACTAGTATACTTATTCAGCTGGGGCGGTATCTTTTTAGTCAGTTTCGGGCCGCTTATGGATAAGCCGTAGTTGTTGACGGAAGAAATGAGGGTATACTAGATGGAAGCATCCAATGGAGACACTCGCGATCGATAGATTGTGTACGGTTTTAGAAGTTGCCTTATTAGAGAAAGGGGAAAGGGCGGTTAGTCAAATTAATAAGAAGATAGAAAAAAAGACGTTTTGTGAGATACGCGGAAGGACGACCTTGAGGCCTTCTTTCTAAAAGTAGCTAGAAGAGTAGGCTAGCTAGCCTTTTTCCGCAGGCTGCTAGTTGTAGCTTACTCTGAAACTTGTGCTTTGATGCTCTTCCTGTAGCAACTTCACTCGGAACTCGTTCTTAGCTCACTTACTGAACTCGGCTTCGCCCTTAAATCAGTAGGGGTGAGCAAGGGTGGTGTTAAGTGTCTGGTCTTGGCCCAAGCAGTAAGTAGGGAATGACAAGAAATGCTGCGAAGTGAGCTTGAGCTTGGTGGTTCCCTATGAGGAAGTGCTGCCAAAAAGGGACTACTCCCCCAACAGATCGAGGGCCGGGATTGGACACTATTCCTTCATGTGGATCGAGAACAAGCCACTTTTTATTAGTAATAGAAGGCCAGGAGCGCGCAAGATCTCTTCTCTCGAGGGAGCAGCTAGGTTACGCGCGAGCGTATCAGTACTCTCGTGTCATGTGCCACTTAAATCTTTCTATCGATGCAAATACCCTACTTATGATGGGGGAATCAAAGGGAGCAAATCGAAGGCGGTTTACGGATCAGATCAACAACCTTAAATCAGTAGGGGAGGAGGAGTTGAGCTAGTAGCTAGAGGGGGAGAGCGAATA